>NC_056732.1:1150241204-1150243704 GCF_019279795.1 Protopterus annectens | reverse complement strand
AGATGAGTAAAATCAGCAATGTTTTCTGAATATAATTTCTAAAGTCCTGGTATAGGTATACACTTAAAACTACAGCAGCAATATGGACTTATACATAGGAGTTATTAAAAAGTGTTTGCAAATAGTTATGAAAAATATGACACTAATGCCATACTTATATTAATAATACCAGAAATGAAGTGTGATATTACCATATCAGAGGTGGTGTATAATAGCAAATAATATTAAAATACGCTGGGTAATGTGAATATAGTTTGAGATATAAACATTTCTTTGATAAAGCAACTCACTTCTAAATATTAGCAATATTTTCATATCTGCATTAATATTGTAAAATATTGTAAAAGGTATGCGACCTACCATCAAACAAATACTATTACTTAATAGAGGTTAGCAATTTTAACCCATCTCATTTTTAAAAACTTCTAAAAGACTTACTCTGTAACAGTTGACTTTGTTCTTGTACCACTCCAGGTTAATCTAGCAACTACATCTATTGCTTACTCCTGCACTTACTTCTCTAGCCTTCCATCCTGTTCACCCAAAACCTTCCCTCTACCTTTATATCAACACCATACTGCTCCTTCCGCACACTAATTTTCCCCCTGACCTAATCACCTCTACAAACATTCTTGCATTTCTCTCCATCTCATCTATTATTATGTCTTCCATCTCTGTTTCCTTCTTTAACTCCTACCCCATCCTTTCTATTGTGCCTACAATTCCACTGTCTCTATCTTAGCAACTAGTCATTCATCCTTGTAACCACATATTTCCCACTATAGCAGGTGTGACTATATGCGGTATTGCCATAAGTGCCAGGGAGAGTGGGACATTGCATGTGTGGCATATGCCAGTGTGGTTGGCTGGAGTTTTGTGTTGTTTGATTCTCACACTGATTTTTACAGATGCTTACATTAAAACTATATCAACAGTGTTATTATAACTGATTAAATGTTTGTTTAAACAAAGAATTCTGGAAGAGAAGAGTAGAAGTTTTTGAAATTGTTCTATAATTTGCAAATACTGCAAGATATCTTAGCAAAGCTCTGAATGTGTATTGTACCAGAGTCAGATGATCAAATGTGATGTCATTCTATAACTGGCACTTAGAGGTTGGAACATTCCCAGCAGCTTGTTTTGTTTTATTTTCTCTGGAATCTGATATAAAAATCTATGATAGTTATCATAGTTGAGTTGTTCAGTTCAGTCTGTTAGAAGCTCATCACCTTGCATTGTGGAAGTAAGCATCTCAGCATCTAATCTTGCCTTGCTGTATTATTTAAGTTAGCTAGGGAACAGTTATTCTTTAGATAGTCAGGAAATACAGTGAGATTAGTTGAGTATTGTTTTTTTTTTGCATCTGTTGGAATCTGTCCAACTGTGCTATTTTTATTACTCCTGTGATTGAAACTCTGGTGTTTATTATACTTAGATATTTAGTATTCTAATGTTTTCTCTTTTGATTAATTATTATATATATTTATACCCTTCATTTTGGATGGTCTTTTAGAGAATACTTTTAACATCTTGAGAGTACTTGTGCTTATTTTAGTGATGCCTTGGCCACTTCAAAAAGCCTTATTGCTTTGGTTACACTCTATTTATAGTAGTATTGATATTACACAGTATAATTGGATACCATTGTAAGAGCCATAGAGTGGTTGACTGGTGGCAGCAAAGTTACCTTATAGTCTGGGCAGAAGGTGTGAAGTACTAAATATGTGCCAACCTTTCCCAGGAGTGCATGCGTGTGAAAATGAAATACCCAGGTGTAAAAAACGGGTTCCTATTGTGAAATTGAACATTAAGAATGCCGAATACTGGAAGGATGAACTTCATAGTTCAAAAGTTGAGAATGTCAAAGCCACGGAAACCCTGGCACGGGTCAGGTAAGTGCGTGATAGTGACGGACTTTAGGGTTAGGGCGCAGGTCAGGTAAGTGTGCAATAGTGACAGACTTTAGGGTTAGGGCGTGGGTCAGGTAAGTGTGCATTTGTGATGGACTTTAGCGTTAGAGCTGGGTTAAGGATAGTGCATAGATAATGGTGTATGTTAGGTTTAGTGTAGGTTTTGAAGATGTTTGGTGTGATTGTGTTGTGTGTGTGTTTTTTGGTACTCTGAATTTTTTCCCTGGGAAAAAATTTGCTGTTTTGACGTTTTGATGTTATCCGAATTCGATCTTCCAAGTTCTAACTTATGGTGTTCGACATTTTGGAAGTTCGATTTTGTGATATAGACCCTTAAAAACACAGAGTACAGTTACATGTCTGGAACGGGTTCCCCGTGTGCTCTTGGGGGAAATTGTGGTTGATGCAGACAGCTGCATTTGAAATACCCTGTAAACCCATCCCTGTTCTAAGAGACCATCTCTCACCAGTGTCATTGGTGAGGATTGAGTCTCCTTGATTACTGGCCCAGGGTAGAGAGGCTATCACAGCAGCCTTCCAATTTATTTGCAACCTTATTTTAATCTTTATAATTAATTATGTTTAACCCC
>NC_056732.1:1150031204-1150238704 GCF_019279795.1 Protopterus annectens | reverse complement strand
CTACCATATGTCATTACGTCGTTTGAACTAGACCCATATATATATATATATATATATATATATATATATATATATATATATATATATATACATACACACACACATACATATAGATGTATTATTAATGTATACATTTGGGAGTGTCTGTGTAGGGTCTACGTCTAAATTTTGAACTTTCACAAGTTTGAATTTCTTATGGTTGAGGCCATAAAACTGAACTTGTGAAAGTTCGAAATTTAAATTAAAAAGCATTTTTTTTTACATTTTTGGTGGTGGTGGCAAGCCCCACTGCACCCCCTACACCCCGTGCTAATTAAATATACCAACTAAGAGATCACACTACAGTGAGGAAAATGGTAAATATACAGTTCCATGTTGTATGGCGATCTCCATTTAAATGATTCGAACTTTCAAGTTCGATCTTATGGTCTCGACCATAAGAAATTTGAACTTGTGAAAGATTGAAATTTAGAAGTAGACCTGTTTGAGTGTGTGTGTGTGTGTGTGTGTGTGTGTGTGTGTGTGTGTGTGTGTGTGTGTGTGTGTGTGTGTGTGTGTGTGTGTGCATGTGTGTGTGTGTGTGTGTGTGTGTGCATATATATATATATATATATATATATATATATATATATATATATATATATATATATATATATATATATACGCTAATAAAACGCAAAATACTAAGAAGAAATTTAAAAAATCAAAGAAACAACTGAGAAAAAACTACGGCATGGAGAAGAAATAATAACAATGCAAGAAACAAGTTGTCAGACAGGGTTAAGGAGCACCGTGTAGCTATCAGATCTTATGACTTTAGCAATGCATTAGGTAAACACAGTGGATTATGCCCTAACTTTGATAAATTAAAGTTTTTTGTGATTGAGCAAGTGCAACCTTTCATGGGTGATTTTAATAATTTACTCGAAGTGAAAGAATTAAGTTGGCAGCGTCAGTTGAGGCTGAGCCCCCACCTGGTATCAATAACAACCTTAATTTAAAATATGCCTTAATGTGAATTAACTGATTTTTCTTAGTTCTGGGACCTCTCTTGTTCGGTATATACTTCTCTGATGTTCAGGATAACACGGGGGGATTATGGCTGACAAAGTTTGCAGATGACAGCAAATTGGGGGCCATAATTGAATCTCCAGCTGACACAAGCATCCTCCAAAAGGGACTCACAGAGACGGATGCTTGGTGCCAGAGCCACGGCCTCAAGCTAAATGCTAAAACGTGCATAGTCATCCCCTTTGGGAAAAACAAGGTGCCCACAAATTACCACATAGGTGGTAATCCATTAATCTGGAAGAAGTAATTAGAGATTTGGGGACCAACGTAGATAGTAATCTCTCCTTTGATAATCACATTGCCAAAGTGGTTAGAAAGACCTTCTATATAGCCCACCTTATCATGAAAGGGTTCGCATCTAGAGCAAGAGAGGTCATTGTGCCCCTCTACTCGTCACTCATCAGACCCATAATTGAATACAATGCCCCTTTTGGGATGTACCTTACCCGACACCTGCAGCAACTGGAGAGACCCCAAAAGTACCTCACCAAGAGGATCATGGGCTACAAGCAGATGTCCTATGCAGCTTGACTAAAGAAACTCCAGCTCTACTCAGTTGCTTACCGCCTACTCAGAGGCGATCTATGCCTGACGTGCAAAGCCATGTCAAACCCAAAATTAATGGACATGCTCCACCTCAAAAAATCCAAGTCCCTTAGAGCTACACGCTCCAGGGACCTAAACCTCAGCACAAAAATAAATAGGACATGCTGGATGGACAGATTCATTTCCTAAAGGCTCCCCTCACTCTGGAATAGAATCCCAATTCATGTTAGACATAGCCCCTCGCTGACCCTCTTTAAGCGAAATTTGGACGCGTGGATGGGAAATCGCAAATTCACCCCTGGGATCTCTCCTGTGTCCCTGCTAGACAGAGGCACAGTAAACTAATCATAAAAGGGTACCTTCTGTGACCTACTTTACAGAGGCATAGTAGGCTAATCTAATAGGAAGGCGGAAGCCAAATACACTGTGGCTAGGCTTATAAATGCCCTAGGGCAGATAGCCTAGTATCTACCTATGAACCTATGAACCTATTAATTTCTGTTCCTTTTGATGTTACATGCCTACAGGATTGTTTAATGACTACTTTTTTTATGACTCTGAATACTGCTTGTCTTATTGGTCTGTACTTAGCTGTTGTAGTTGAACCATGGTAATTCTTAACTTTTGTTCAGTCACAAAAAGTGTGCTCACACAGGGTAAACACTCCAGCAACCAAGACCAATATAGTAATAACGAAAAATCCAAAAAAATAGGTGCTGGAATGAAACAAGGCTGTATAGGATAAACCACATCCAAACTATAGCTTAAAACAGGTTTATTCAAAGACAGAGGTAAGCTCTTTCACCCAAGAGGGCTTCTTCAGACCATAAATGTACAAAAATACAAAAAATGTAAATACCATCTCTGGCAGGAAAAAACACATATCTCTCTGCTCTTAAAGTGATAGACCTCAATTACATAAACATGTAAAAACTATCCTATCAAAAATATATATGTGTAAAATATGTACACAACTAATTCATACTAATTAGTATATAAAACAATAAAAATAATATGTATACATAAAAAAATAACATACATAAAATGTATGAGCATATATACTGCATCTATAACATATCATATTCAAAAATCTATATGCATAAAATCCTGATACATCCTTAGTTGGTTTTCAGCCTTCTTGACCTCAAGAATGGTTTAATGGACACTTTATCGTTAAGGCTAGGGTGCTGATCCGACCTAAACCTCATAATCCATTTACCTTCCTGACCTTCAGTATAAGTCCTAATGTCCCCACCCCTGTAATTGGGATATATCTTCTCTATAACTCTAAACCTAAAGACATGGGTTACATCAGTGTCTAATACATGTCTCGATAGGGCATTAACAGTGGACTTAATCGTAATCTGATAGAGGTGCTCACGGATCCTGTCCCTGAGCTTCCTATTGGTCTTACCCACATAAAACTTCCGACATGAATGTGGTTTATCCTATACAGCCTTGTTTCATTCCAATTTCTTGGATTTATCGTTCTTATCTTTTGTTATTCTGAAGAAGTTCTAAATGATGAAAGAACGAAAGTGCTAAATAAACTACAGGTTCTTGCAGTATTATTTCTTCTCCATGCCATATTTTTTCTCAGAAGTTGTTTCTTTGATATATATATATATATATATATATATATATAGGTTGATACTAGGCTATCTGCCCTAGGGCATTTATAAGCCTAGCCAGAGTGTGTTTGGCTTTCACCACCCTTTTAGATTAGTAGACTGTGCCTCTGTATAGTAGGTCACAGAAGATAGCCCTTTTAAGGTTAGTTTACTGTGCCTCTGTCTAGTAGGGACACAGAAGAGATCCCAGGGGTAAATCTACGATCTCCCATCCACTCATCAAGATTTCTCATGAAGACGGTCATTGAGGGACTCTGTCTAACATGGATTGGGATTTTGTTCCAGAGTAAGGGGAGCCTCTGGGATATGAATCTGTCCCTCCAGCATGTCCTATTTATTTCTGTGCTGAGGTTTAAGTCCCTGCAGCATGTAGCTCTAAGGGATTTGGATTTCCTGATGTCCACATTAATTCTGGTTTGGACATGGCTTTATACGTCAGCCACAGATCGCCCCTGAGTAGGCGGTAAGCAACTGAGTAGAGCTGGAGTTTCTTTAGCCTAGCTGCATAGGGCATCTGTTTGAGTCCCTTGATCCTCTTGGTGAGGTACTTTTGGGGTCTTTCCAGTTGCTGCAGGTGTTGGGTAAGGTACATCCCAAATGGGGCATTGTATTCAATTATGGGCCTGATGAGTGATGAGCAGAGGGGCACAATGACCTCTCCTGATCTAGATGTGAACCCTTTCGTGATAAGGTGGGCTATATAGAAGGTCTTTCTAACCACTTTGGCAACTTGATTGTCAAAGGAGAGATTGCTATCTACTTGGGTCCCCAAATCCCTAATTACTTCTTCCGTACTTAATGGATTACCACCTATGTGGTAATTTGTGGGCACTTTGTTTTTCCCAAAGGGGATGACTATGCACTTTTTGGCATTTAGCTTTAGGCCATGGCTCTGGCACCAGTTATCCATCTCTGTGAGACCCTTTTGGAGGATGCTTGTGTCAGTCGGTGAGTCGATTATGCCACCCAGTTTGCAGTCATCTGCGAACTTGGTCAGCCATAGTCCTCCTGTGTTAGCCTGTACCTCAGAGAAATATATACCGAACAAGAGAGGTCCCAGGACTGAGCCTTGTGTAATGCCACTAGTAACTGCTTTAGAGTCTGACATGGCACCTCCAATTCTGACCATGTGGGTTCTATCCCTGAGCCACTTTGCAAACCATCTTGTGACATAGGGGTTGATGTTTAAGCTGGTGAGCTTATTTATGATGCCCAAGTGGGGTATTGTGTCGAAGGCTTTTGCGAGGTCCAGGTAGGCTGTGTGGACTACCTCCCTTCATCTATGTCCTTGGTGATGGTTTCAAAGAAGTCGACCAGGTTCAAGAGGCAAGATCTGCCCTTAACAAAGCCGAATTTGGTAGGATCCAGTGTTTGGAGGTTCCCAATATCTTTGTTTATGAGTTCCATGATGATACGCTCCATAGCTTTGTAGAACAGGCTAGTCAGGCCTATAAGGCGATAGTTTCCGGGGTCCGTTGTGGCACCACCTTTGTGGAGTGGGACCACTGTTGCTGTACGCCATTCCTTGGATACATATCCTGTAGTAAGGCTGAGATTGAACAGTGACTTTATGTGAGGGTTCAGTTCTTCTTGGAGCTCATGTAAGACACAGCCCGGGACACCGTCTGGTCCCATTGATGCTGTGTTTTTTGCTTTGGAGAGGGCAGCTCTTACCTGTGCATCTGTGATGTCAGGGAGGCTACACTCTGTTGGGATAGACATTTGTTCTTTTGGGGGGGAGAGTTTGCACTGAACCTGTCTGCCAGGATGTTGGCAATGTCTGTGGGTTCAGTGTATTTTTTGTCATTTTGTACTAACTCAGAGCATATCTGGGAGTTTCCACCCAGGTTTCTGACATAACTAAAGAAGGCCTTGTGATTATCGTTAGCGTCTTGTGCAATTTTTCTTTCGAAGCTGGCCTTAGATAATTTTATGAGGGATCGTAGTTTCTTGCTAGTACTGATCAGGGATGCCTTCCCTTTTTGGGATTTTGTTCTATCATGTAGTAGCTTCCTCCTTCTGTTGTATAGCTTATTTATGGCTAGGGTCCACCAGACAGGTCTCCTGCCTTTGGAGGAATGAGTCTAGGTTTTATTTGGGATAGCACGATCCATGCATTCCTGTAGGTGCCCATTGAATGTGTTTGTAAAGGATTCTGCGGTTTGGGCCATATTTTCCACTGGCTCGGGGGCTTTGAAGGATTCCACCTCAGTTTTGAGAAGTGTGAAGTTTGCTTTTGAGAAGTTCTTCACCATGGTTTCCTTGGCTGGGAGTGGGGATGGGATATGGATGTCCAGTGAGATTAATTTATGGTCAGATCTTACCAATGAGGGGTATACCTCTGGTATGGAACATAGAGTCCCCGTGTTGGTGATAATCAGGTCCAATATGTTTTCCACTCTTGTGGGAGTGGTGACCAGTTGTTCCACAGCATTTGAGTTTATAAATTCTAGGAACCATTGGGCAAGGGTGTTTGGGCTTGAGTAGTGCTCCCAGTTTATGTTTAGGTAGTTGAAGTCACCCAATATGATGGTGTTTGGAGAGACCTTCATATTCTCCAGTGTTTTCAGGAAAGCTGAGTGGGGTTCCTGAGTTTGGGAGGGTGGTCTGTAACAGGCTACAAACTAAAAGGCAGTTTTGCCCACTGTTAGTTGCACATGGATGGTCTCCGATGCTTTGTGCAGTGCCACTAACCTGGAGGTGTGGGTATCTTTGATGAATATGGATACTCCCTCTCCTTTTGTGGTTCAGTCTGAGTTTTGGGGAGGTATAACCTGGTAGTGCTGGTATATAATTTATCTGTCTATAGCCTGTCAAAAAATCTATATTATTGACAAAACAACCAGATTCCAACTGTCTAAACTAACTAAAAATAAACCAATCAAATAATATTACCATACTATAAAACTAATAAACCTTGACAATGACCCTTTCTAAGCAATTAATGCACATAAAAGATAACCAACACCATTTTAACTGTGCTGCAGATTGTTTAGTTTGTTTTTAATTTGAAAAAAGTAAAAACAAACCTCCAATGAGCTTGACTGGGAAGCCTTCACAAACAACAGAACAAAGTAGCAAAAAATGAATGAAATCCCAGTGACAAGGCTGAAGGAAAGTCCTTTAATTCTTATTCTTCTTTCAGCTTTTTTCCAGTCAGGGGTTGCCACAGCGAATCATCTGTCCGCTCATGATTGACAGTGGAGTTTTACAGTGTCGAGTTGCCAGCCCAGCGCCCAACCTTCCATAGAAGGCACACACACTCACACCTAGGGTCAGTTTACAGAGTCCAATCCACCTACAGCATGTCTTTGGGATGTGAGAGGAAACCGGAGTACCCGGAGGAAACCCACACAACCACAGGGAGGACACGCAGACTCCACACAGAAGGCACCCCAGCCGAGGATCAAATTGGAGAACCTCTTGCTGTGAGGTGGCAACGCTAACCACTGCACAACCGTGGCCGCTCACAAGTAAAGTCCTTTAATAATACCACAAAATAGCAGGTAAAAAAGGTGAGCTCTTATGCACAAAGTGCTTCTTCAGACAAACATTTCACATAACAAGGCCACATTATATACAATTTAAAAGCAAACTGAAAGCAGTGCTAGTACGCTTTTTAAGAAATTGAGTGTGTTTCAGCCTACATTAGACCCAGTTTTGAATGTGTTTGTAGACAAATGTGAACAGGATGTGTTCGAGTTGTTTTCTAATATGTCAGTCACTATTGAAGGGCATGTTTTCCACAATTTACGTAGTGAAGAGAAATGTGCAATCAAGAGCCTGCAAGATGATGACAGTATAGTCATCAAAAGCGCCAACATGGAAGGAGAGCTTGTGGTGCTAGATCGTGAATTTTATGTTAATTCTGTGATGTCATTGTTGCAGGATGTTACAGTTTATGAAAGAATAGAGCATGATTTTATTCGGGACATACAATGTGCAATTTATTTCACTATACATGATTGTTTACAAAACGTTTGATTACTGAAGAGATGTTCAATTATTTGAATGTAGAACATCCGATTATTCCCATTTTTCAAGGACTCCCCAAGGTCCCCCAAGGATGCTCTTAAATCCCCTTTTAGACCTATAGTGTCTGGTAGGAAATAGCTGACTGAACCATTCTCCATCTATGTTGACAAGCAACTATGCCCAGTACTACTGAGAGCAAATACTGTATTACAAGACACTAAACATTTATTGCATGATTTGTTTATTTTTGCACAACAGAATAGTAATATTCTTAATGATTGTTTTTTAGTAATACTTGATGTGGAGTCTTTGTTCACCTGTATACCGAATGTTGAGGGTATAAACATGGTGAAACAGTATTTGATTGTTCACAGTAGTTATGATTTGAAACAAGATGATTTGGTTTGTTTATTTATAAAAGTCATTCTTGAAAATAATATTTTCATGTTTCGGGATATGTATTTTTTGCAGAAAAAAAGGCGTAGCTATGGGCACTTCATGTACCATATGCCAACATGATTTTGGCTCATTGGGAAGAACAGTTTCTATTCAACAGTCATCATGCAGAATTTGTCTTGTTCTACAGGAGATTTGTGGATGATGTGATATTAATTTGGGGTGGGGATGCATCAGCTTTGGGTGTGTTCCTTGAGTATGCGAATATTACTACATCTTTTTTAAGGTTCACATCTTTTACATCAGTTGATGAGGTGACATTTCTAGATGTGAAGATTGTTAAAAATGCATTGGGCAACTTGGTGACTAGGCTCTCCAGGAAACCATGTAAGAAGAATGCAGTAATGCAGAGCAGTAGCATGCATCCACCGCATGTGTATAATAATATTTTGAGAGGTCAGGGCTTGGGGATGTCACGGTTGAATAACACAGATGAAGGGTTCTTGGGCGACTTTGAGACACTCTCCAATGATTTTTTGGAGAGGGGTTACAGTCATAAAGAAGTAGAGGGGATGACTAGAGATGTTAAGGTTCTCAGGAGTGACAGAGCTGTACCATATTTTTCAGAAGACAGACATGAAGTAGGACCCACTGTGTCTAGTAGGAGGTGGACACCTCTGACCCTTTCCTATGCCAGTGATATTAGACATATTAAAGATGTCATTTTGTCTAGCTGGGTATCCTTACTTCAGATGATCACATAAAATAACTAGTGGGTGAGGGACCCACATTTAGTTACAAAAATAAACAGTCTTTAAAGTGACATCTGTGCTATAAGGATAACAGGAAAGCCATAGTCACTAGAGAGACCCCTATGGGGATTCACCCTTGTGGGCGGTGTAAGTTTTGTTGTCATATAGACACATCACATGAGTTTAAACCTCCTGTTTCTAACCAGATTTTTTTCTTTTAGAGTCACTGTGAACTGTAGAACTAAGAACCTGGTTTATCTTGCCACTTGCAAAGAATGTACCAGTTTTTTATTTGGGGAAGACTAACAGGATGTTTTAAGAAATGATTAGGGAACACACTTATGCAATTAGGAAAATTGATTTTACCAATGCCTTGGCAAAACATGTATTTGAGTCTGGCTTAACACATAGTTTTGGTTTTAAGGCTGTAGAAGTGATATCTGAAGATTTATGGTGGGGCGACATCAGGAATTTTAATGAGGATAGAGAGTTGCATTGGATTTTAAAACTTTTTGCTGATAAGAAACCTGGACTCAATGACAAGGTTTCTTTAAAACCTGTGCTGAAGTCTGAGGATTTGCCTAGACAATTACTGCCTTCATTTGATAGGTTAATTGATTGTTTTAAATTGTATATAATGTGGCCTTGTTATGTCAAATGTTTGTCTGAAGACGCACTTTGAACGAAAGCGCTCACCTTTTTTACCTGCTATTTTGTGGTTTTATTAACGGACTTTGCTTCAGCCTTGTCACTGGGATTTCGTTCATTTTTTGCTACTTTGTTTTTAATTTGCATTAAATTAGTGTAACATTTCTTTCTATACTCCAGCTGCATCACGGTTTTGTAGTTTTACTTGTTTTTTCTCTGAAGCTGAAAAATGTGATAAAAAGAAATTTGTCAAGAAATTGAACTGGCATTTCCAAAAAAGATTAAAAGGCATTTCAGAGCTATACCAAATAACTATCAAGATATTTCATTAGTAAAGACCTATTTAGTAAAATCATAGACAATAATGTAGCCTAATGAAGTTAATGGGAAACATTGATTTGATGAAAAATTAATAATACAAATAAATAAATTCCCCTATTATATATCTTTCCCATTCAGTTATACCTTTCACTTGTTTAACATACTGTTCATCTTTACTTTGCCCACTTTTCCACTACCATTTTTAAACTTTCACTACCTAAATTTATAGGTTCATAGGTTCATAGGTTCATACTAGGCTATCTGCCCGAGGGCATTTACAAGCCTAGCCCATAGTTTTGTGGCTTACGCCACCCCTTTAGTATGGGGTTTAAAATGTAAACATTAGTTATGTATGTATTGTCTACTACAGGTGCTTGCATCTCAATATACACTTGCTCTAATTGGCAAATGTTCTAATTCCCACTAGCCAAATCCTAGTTCATAGATTAGTACTAAGTTAACTACCCTTGTGAGCCATTTTAAGCTTAGCCAATTATCCCTCGTGAGACTCAAACCCTGCACCTTGTGTTTGTAAGGCAAATACCGTAACCATTAAGCCATCCTCCCAACCCCTCTTTAAGGCTGGCCATGCATCCAAAATCTCTGACAACTTACTACTCTTAGTTTTTTTAATACTTATTCTTACTACTTGTAGACCCTCATTATCCACATCAACAACTCTTTGCTTCTAATGTTATTTAGACATTTATTATGTGTTAAGTAAAAAAGAATTCTAATGTTAGTAAACAGTATTTTGCATCTTTAGAAATTGCCTTGTCATATCAGGAAATACATATAAACAAAGAAAATATGCAGGGTCCAGTCTGTGTGATACATGAAATAGTTTGTATTCTAAGATTTAACAACACGGTTTATAACTTGTGAATGTCCCCTTATTACAGACCTCACTCACTAAACCTACAATACAAAACATTTCATGTATTATACACAAAACCCTGACATATTCGACAGATACACACAATTGCACATACTTAGATTTGTGTGAGGAGGTGTGTGTGTGTGTGTGTGTGTGTGTGTGTGTGTGTGTGTGTGTGTGTGTGTGTGTGTGTGTGTTCATAGGTGTTTACTAGGCTAACAACCACAAGGGCCTTTTTAAGGCTGGCCATGCATCCAAAATCTCTGACAAGTTCTGATACCCTTAATAAGTGTAAGCGCATGTGTGTGTGTGTGTGTGTGTGTGTGTGTGTGTGTGTGTGTGTGTGTGTGTGTGTGTGTGTGCATGTGTGTGTGTGTGTGTGTGTGTATGTTTGCACACAACCATGTACCAGATACATCTAATTTATTTCATTATCTAAACGGTAAAGACAAATTGGTTGCTAGTCGACAACAACATACTTGGCATAGAATGACACTCGTGTTCTGGCATCCTTCCATACTATGCAAAGCTACTATCAAGCATTAGTGCTTTCTTGCACTTATATCTAAAATGCTATTATATACTAGTGTTTATAAAATAAATGAGGTTTGTGTCCTGTTCAAAGAAAAGTATCTACAAGAACACACTATGAATTTGTCAAGTAGTTAGTGAGATAACATTACTGAATGTTTGATTAGCTTTTGCTCCCCCTGCATGTTAATGAGATAACATTACTGAATGTTTTATTAGCTTTCACTCCCCCTGTATGTTAATGAGATAACATTACTGAATGTTTGATTAGCTTTCGCTTCCCCTGTATGTGGTATCATGTGCCACAGTTCATATCAACACTTTTATACATGTAGCAAACACACTGGTTTGATTTCCAACTGTTGCTTGCAAATTGTGTTATCTAACATACTACATGTGT
Organism: Protopterus annectens; assembly: GCF_019279795.1. Lineage (NCBI taxonomy): Eukaryota > Metazoa > Chordata > Ceratodontiformes > Protopteridae > Protopterus > Protopterus annectens. The sequence continues at coordinate 1,150,227,556 of NC_056732.1, read as the reverse complement.
ACTCAACACACTACATGCATTATCTAACATACTGCATGCTCATAGCGAAGCATATTGGGTGATATCTGACTATTAGAACAAGTGTCTAGTAAGTCTTAGCTTCAAAAGAAAGAATGCAAAATAATAATTTTACTGATTTGCAAAAATGATGCAAGAACCTTTCCAAAGTTACTTTATTCTTTTCTGTATTTAGAGCAAATCATTTAGCCTTGTAACTGAACAGCAATCATTCATTTCCCCATTCGCTCTATAGAGTATGTCTGACAGTACAGTATGTGAGAGGAGGAGTTTCAGAATGTTAGAGAACCATACTGTCTCTGTCTTAGTGCCAGTGCTACCATAATGCAGTCACACGTGTTGTGTATTCTGTGCAATATCTGTGATGACATTTCCATTTGTACTTATTACAGTTGTAACTGCATTTGTGTTAACATTTTAAACCATGACATAATATGTATACAACTTCAAGACATTATCGGATTCCACGTAAAGTGTTTCTCTTACTCTATTCAGATGTAATTTGGGTAACCACAGATTCACCCCTGGTTTGGTACTCCTGCCCCTCATGGATAGGGAAAACATGTTAAGTCTTCAAAAATATCTTTGCTTGGCATATCTCTGGGATATTTGTATACAATATACAATGGTAAAAATTGACCATGGGAATGTAAGGCTAGGCTTCTTAAGATCCTCACAGATCCATGGCCTATTAAGTACCTATATACATATCAATGACTGACCTATAGGCACAGTTCTGATACTGACACAGTGGCATTATTGGCAGGAATTGAAGGCATATTATTAGAAACTACCACTGCAAAACAACAATGATAAAACGCAGGGTTATTGTTTTTTTTTGTACTCTGGGATATGCTAAAACATTTGGTTTACTATGGAAATGTCGAATGCAATAAGGTCTAATGGTCATTTGGTTGAAATATAATGTCGAAAAGTCAAAACATTGAATGTGAATAATGTCAAAAATCATTTAATCGAAAAACAATTAGCCCATCTCTACTTATATATACCAACTCTGAGATCGCACTACAGTGGAAAAATGGGCAATTCGACATTATGAGTTTCGACTAAAACAGTTTCATCTTTTTAATTCCTGCAGATAGTGATTTCAATCAATTCATGTCCGAACAATTAGCGTTCAACATTTTCATAGTAAACCAAAACATTTAGCTTCTCCATGTGCTTTAGCTTATCATAATACAATTGATATTATTATATCAGGACACATACCCTATCATGCTTTAAATAGTCATCTTTTTCAGGTACATCCAAGGAAGATGTAATACCAACACTTATTTGCTATAGATTTACTACAGCCTTACCAATGCCTGCATATATGCATGATGCAGGTACACCTATAATATTTCAGATTGCTGCCATTATGCAAGTAATTTATACAGTTTCTTAGATCTCTTGTATTTTTTTAACTGTTGTCAAAGCATGAAACAGCAAGGATGTTCAGATTGAACCTATTCTCTCTTTACCTTTGGTCCAGGTTTCCCATGAACACCGGGTGCGCCTGTGTCACCTTTTCCACCCTGCAGAAGAAGAAGAAGTATGTTAACACCTTCATCGTTATGACAAGGTCACTACCATTAACACAACTTCCTAGGATTATACTAAAAAAAATATTTAAGCAAAAGCACCAGTACAACAATTTTACTAATGACACTCACGGTTTTCTAGAATACCACTATATGTGATATTATGACACTGACAGTTTAATTCATATTATTTTGTGATCCAGGCAGAACAGAACTTTAACTAATGTACGTTTTGCAAGCTTATTCTGGTGCCATGTCTGGGAGAGATGGAGCTTATCCTGGTATCCACTGAGTACAATGCATACAAGTTCATACTGAAGGGTGTCAGCCTTTTACTGGATGAGCACACACTCACTTTCGTACAGCACGCACATCACAGTTCTGAAGATCAGTTCACCTATGGCAGGTCTTTGGGAAATAAGAGGGAACCAGAGGACCCAGAAAAAATGTACATACACAGACCCAGATTGGAGCAGCAGGCAATGCACAGAAGGCACAGTGTTTCACATTAACTTCTATGGCTTATCCTCACTAAGTGCCAGGATTGGCTGCATTTCCTCCATTTCCTGCAACACATTAATTAATAATAATAATAATAACAATAATAATAATAATAATAACGAAATACATCAACATGGACAGTATTAATAGCTTTCCACTGACTCTGTGATTAACTGCTTACCAATGAATGTGTTGCAACTGTTAATGGAAATGCACAAAAGGCTAAAATGTTTTTTTTTTTCAAATATGATTTTTATTAGCGTTTTCAGAAGATTACATTGTCCACATTGAAGTATTACATCGTAAGTTAAAAGATAAACCAATAAGTAATTACATAAAAAAATAATAAATTCCCCAAGAGTGCAATGCTTTAAAGTAACAAGGCATGCATATACTCTGACTGTTGTTTTAAGGAGAAGTTTCAGCAAGCCTTACGGACTAAATATATGCATTATATAGCATATAGTTTGTCAAAAAAAAAAACAATTATCTGGTTACTGTAATCAACATTATAATAATGAACAATGTTATTAAGTCAGTAAAAAAGGGAAAGAAAGGCTGTTATACACCTATGGATTACTCCTTATAGGCAACTATTTACAACTATGTACATTTGGTTGTCACTTATGTAGTCAATTGTGGGATATCAAAAAATTGGTGATTTTTTCCATGTCGTACTATTATGAAGATACCAATATAATGAAAAGCATTTTGATAATCTATGTATATGATAGAATCCTCTTGTAACAGGATTTTATTTAGGTTTTATAATGACTTTAAAAAGAAAAAGTTATTGTTTATGAGATTTAGTGAAGCAAAAAAATTGAGTAGTTTCCTAATTAACTTACTGGGAATCTAACTGAGGACCTCTAGAAGTCTTTTCCAGTAATTCCAGAAGTATAACAGTTTCTTATGGCTAACTGTTTTTATTTTGTTTGTTAGGACATATTTGACAGCCAAAGATCTAAATTCTATCCAAGACACTTTGGATCTATCTAGCCAGTTTAATGCTATATACGATTTCAGTATGGCACAGTGTGACCACAATGTGTTTGGTCTCAAATGTGTATGAGTTCGGAAAAATGTTTAAAATTGCCATTTCCCATGAAAGGGTGGATTTCATAGAACCTTAAAGAGCACCATAGTTTGTAGATATTTTTACAGGACCAAAAAATGTGTAAAGTGTCTGCTACTGAACTTGTACATGTGGAGCAAAGAGGAGATATGTTGGGATTTATTTTGCTCAGAAAGGGTGGTCTGTGATAGGCATTGTTGTTGATCATAAGTTGCGTGTAGATTAATTTTTTAAATGGAGTTAATTTTGTTGTTATGTCAATTGCCGCTATTTTTTGCTCAATGGTTAGTTTATTGTTATGACTCATCCAGTAACTGGAAAATAGGATAGCATCCTGATGTTTAATTTCAGTAATTAGTTTATAGCTATTGGATACCATTTTAGTTTTCAATGTAAGGAGAGATGTCTCATTTGGGTCTTTATTATTTTTTGTTGTTGTTAGAGTTACTAGGTACAAAATTTGTTTGATAATTATACAATATTTTTATGTGCTGCTAGGGAGTCGATGGCAGATGTCAGAGGTAGGTCTTTAATTTGGTAGAAGTCCCAGACTGTACATTCCTTTATTATTGGATAGTTGTCTAGGTTTATCATATTATTGTTAAGTCTGATATTAGGGTTTAAGTGTATTGGTTGAGCCATTGTTAAAGCATTCTTTAGGTTTAAGAAGGTTATGAGTTTTTGAAAACATGCCGTATTATTAATTAAGGTTGGATGGATTTTTAGGTCTTTCAAAGTTTTGCCATTTAGGAAGGGTAACACCTTTGGGTTTATATTAGAGGCTTTAAGATTTTGGTAATATATTTTCATCCAAAGGGGGTGCCATGATGTATCCGAAGTTTCAGATTTAGCTACTCTTTTAATACGGCTGGCGTTGATAATAAGATAGTAAGTCTGAAAATCAGGAAGATTCAGACCGCCTCTCTCTTTGGGTACAGTTAACAAAAGGTTAAAATGTTTGCCTGACCTCTCATCCACCCCCATGCAACATAACCAGCTTATCAATCATTTCTTATTATCCTGGCTATCATTGGCCTGCAACTGTTCAGTATTCTTATTTCTTACTCTGCAAGCTTTAATGATATAACTAAAAGCCAGATTTCTTCTGTGTACTACCCTAGTGGAAGAGCAACAACAATATTTCCAGTTAATAACTCTGCAAAAATATATGTCATAAATCGTATTTTTTTTATATCTACCACCATGGTGTTCAGCCTAGTAATTTGTTAATGTGCAACTGATGCTCTCTTCCATGTTATTCATAACTGAGATAATGTTCATTTAAATAATATACTTTAGTATGATTAGCCCATCCATATCCGTTGCCTTCTCCTTACAGGAAGTCATGATGTGATATTACAATTACTATTAAAGCAGCAGGCAGTGGCATAGCTCAAGCCAATATGGCATGTGGTTAGAAATAAGACAGAAAATTAAATAAACAGAAAGTGAAACCACTGGAGAGTCTATCACACTCAGTGTATAAATGCAGGCTTATACAGTAAGTTGTACATAAAGTGGTATAATATGCAGACTAATGAATGAAGTTTATAGCACTAGTATGTGTTTTCATTTCTATTCCAGGTGTCAGCAACTATTTTGCTGACTGGAATATTTTATCAGAAAGTTCACAAACAGCTACAGAGAAAGGCTTTCTTGGTGAGGGTTAGGTATATATTATTAGCTTATTCTTAGCTAAGGACAGCAAGTCTATTCCTGGTAAAGTCCTTTAAAAGAAGTTCTAGGGAAAATTGGAAAGCTCTGGATATTTTGTACAAACAGGTCTTTCTCCAAATCTGTAAAGCTCAGGAACTATGCTGTTTCTTGTGCATAATGAAGTTGTGGACTTCTGTAGGATACTATAGCGCCTTTCCTACACAGACATATGACTTAAGGCATTAGGCTGTATGGATTTAAAGTTGCCATTTATTCCTTGGGAAGAGTAGTTCTTGTATTTTCTTGCCTGATGATGACTGATTCCTTTTCATAGCCAGTATTAGTGCAAATGACCCCTTAAGGGTGCACCAGTGTTCAGCTACATGCCTTCTGAATGCCCATGGCTTTTCGATTTTCAAGTCTTTACCGGTGCATTCAGGCCAAAAAAGTCAAATTCAACTAGCTATAGACATGCCATATTTTGTTCTCTTTTGACCTTATTATACAGCATAAGTGGATTGTTTTTTTTTTCATATTTTGGAAATATAATCCCATGGGCCTCCACTACTCGAGGTTTAATGCATCACACAATGAAGTCTCTAGCTTAGCTGAATCTTTTTCAAGTTTTCACTGAATGGTTTAAAACTATCTCTATGACTGTTTTACCCTTTGGTTTGGATGTTTTTTGGAATATTTTTCAGTCACCTTAATGTTTATGGCTATCAGGCTTGGTCTTAAGCTCTGTGTTACTAAAGTATAGCCAGACAATAGACATATAATGTATTGACAAACTCAGAAAAGGGACAAAATGTGGCATATTTTCAGATAATTGTTTTTTTTTTTTTTTTGGCCTGAATGAATCCAGTAAAGACTTAAAAAGTGAAACGCCATGGGCATTCAGAGAAAATGTAGCTAAAATATTGATATGTTCTTAAGGGGTCATTTGCACATACCCCATGGTCTCTACTACTGAAGGTTGAAAGTATTACACGTTGAAGATTCGAGCTGTTGTTTTTCGAGGGTATATATGTATATCACATTATTTGTGCTCTTCTGGGTTATGTTTGCAGATGTAGCAAATTAAGAAAGGCAAATAGGCAGCCAAAACTTTAATTTTCCACACCACCTCTGAGCCAACACTGGCTAGCTTAGATATATAATCCCTACAAAGCAGTTTGTGATCTGCAGTAAGATGTACATCCAGCTGGTTGTTCCCAAAATAACTGTACAGAAGCCACCATGGTACATCCTTATTATGTTCCCCACCCTTACGTTATCTCTCGTCTGTGCAAAGCAACATTGGCTTCAATGAAAGGGCCACCTGGATTAACACATTCCTCACCACATCACAGAGAATAAGCTCAGTGATGATAGGGAGACACTTATTTCCAAAGCTGTCACCCATAAGTGCATATAGGTGTGGACGTAGACTAATTAGTAAGCCAAGGTTTTTTCTGACCTGTGAGCCTCTGATTCAACATTGTTAATCAGTCTAGTCATAACAATGTTAACAAAAATAATATATAAACAGATTAACAACCATTATAGTTTATTGCTTTACTGCAAACAATACAATTTTATCTCGAGCATAGTCATACCCTTCGGGAAAAACAAGGTTACCCCTAGCTACCAAATAGGTGGCAATCCACTGAGCACAGAAGAAGTTATCAGGGACCTGGGGACCCAGGTTGATAGTAGTCTGTCATTCGACACCCATGTAGCTAAAGTAGTTAGGAAGTCCTTCTACATTGCCCACCTTATCATGAAGGGATTCTCATCTAGATCAAGGGAGGTCATAGTCTCCCTTTACTCATCACTCATCAGACCAATGATTGAGTACAATGCCCCATTTGGAATGTATCTGACCCGACACTTGCAGCAGCTGGAGAGGCCACAAAAGTTCCTCACCAAAAGGATAAAGGGTCTCAAAATCTGTCCTATGCTGCCCGACTGAAAGAACTCCAGCTCTATTCAGTCGCACGCTTGCTCAGAGGTGACCTTTGCCTAACATACAAGGCCATGTCAAACCCAGATTTGATGAATATGCTTCACCTCAAAAATCTAGATCCATCAGAGCCACAAGGGCGGGAGACTTAAACCTCGACACGGCTATTAATAGGACGTGCTGGAGGGATAGATTCATCACCCAAAGACTCCCTATGCTGTGGAACAAAATCCCGGTACATGTGAGGCAGAGCACCTCGCTGGCCTTGTTCAAGAGAAATCTTGACCAATGGATGGGAGATCGCAGATATACCCCAGGAATTACCTCAGTGTCACTGCTCGACAGAGGCACAGCAAAATAATGGGTATAGTTCCCCATACTAAAGGGGTGGCGTAAGCCACAAAACAATGGGCTAGGCTTATAAATGCCCTCGGGCAGATAGCCTAGTATGAACCTATGAACCTATGAACCTATGAGTGTCACAGCTCAAAACAGTCATCTAGAATGAAACACGTCTTTAGCAACTCAAGTAGCCTTTTATCACCTTCTCACTTAGAATCGAGAAACAAATATCCTATTCAGATTTTTGAATGACTCTGTTGCTGTTACTCTGCCATTGAGATATTACACATATATGTCATTTCAGTGGTATGTAATATGTATAGCATGAAAATGTCAATACTTACCTTTTCTCCTTGCAATCCAGGTAGCCCATCCAGTCCATCTTTCCCTGGTATCTGAGCAGAGAGAAAAAAATGTAAGATAGTTAATAATAAAATAAGTAATTTAACCTTAAAATTGAATATCTCTGCAAATGAGAGGGAAAATATTATCGGTTTAAATTTTTAGGAGATTATCCCATATAAGAAAGTATGAAAAATAAATATTCACACAATTCATTATCATTCCATATAATTTTATTCATATCTAGCATACATAAGATTTAGTCTAAAAATGCATTTAAAAATAATAGAAGGCCTAGCACTTTGAAAGCCAAATTGCTGTTCCAGAAAGGAAATGACAAATATAGCAAAACACAGGTAGCTTGCCTTTAAGAAGGATGAACCACTGTTGCTGATAGTGGTTTGTGATAAAACCTATGAAGAAGCAGACTGTATTCATGTCTGTGACTGGCTTAATATATGTAGTTACCATTCTATTGGTAATTCCATCACAGCAATGAATGAGTTTCTAATATTGTTATAATGGACTTCTTAGCAATGCTTAAGGTTTTGATTTCTCCCTCATTCTCTGTTTGCAGTCATTACCTTATTTTGTGCTATACTCCACTGTTCTATAATTACATCTGCAAATGTTTCTCTCTGCCAGTATCCTTTTTAAGAATCCTTTAATTTTAGCTGTTTGCATCCCTTCTTAGTTAAGTTTTTTTTAATTTTCTTTATTTATTAACTGGGGTGGAACAGTAATCCAGTCTTTACATTTATTTGTTTTATTTGTTGTTTTCACCACTATCATCCAAAATACTTTCTAATTGATTTGCCTTGGTGGGGATCACATTGGGAGCAACCTGAGCAGGGCAGACCAGATTTCTTTAACTTCAGCAACAGCCTGCTGTGTATCCTGTGGGATCCCAGGCACTTACAGGTAAGAGGAAGGATTTAATCCCTTCAACATCCTTGTGTCTGCCCCATAGCCTCTATCCATTATAGATTCTGCCTTGTACCCCTCCTCTGGAGGGTGACCAGTTAATGCCGTCACAAAATACACAGTACATACAGTGGTTCATATGTTCATATTGGGCTGTCAGACAGCAGACTATTACAAGTCTAACTGATAAACAGAGGTAAGAATCAGACCTTGAATCTTGTATCTGTGAGTTAAAGATCATAACCATTAAGCCAACCCTGTCCCTATGAAAGTCACCTGGATTGCCAAGCTTTCAATCTGTCATAGAAAGTGAAAACAGCTGCCCTGCAAAGGAGCATCATTTCTTCTGCCTTTATCTTTGAGTTCATAATTTTGGTCACTACCCAAAGCCCAAGACTATAGGTAAGGGTGTCGGTCGGCTATCTCTTCCCAACCACTGTTCAGTATAATGCCTGCAGTAGTGCTGCCACTGCATTACTCCAATGGTCAGTCTCTAACTTCATTCATGAATGAGACCCCAAGGTACATACATTTCTCCATGCAAGGCAGATGATTCCATCTCACAAATGGTGAGCAGTCCAGTCCCTTTTAGGGTGAACAGAACAGCAGGACCACTAATTTGGAGATTCTGATTTTTTGTTCATACATGTGTTAACTGGGTTAGTCCACTTTGCATAAATGTCCCTTTTCAGGGGTAAGTGGAAAGGAATGTCTGGTTAAGTAACATGCTCAGAGTCACACATTAGGCAAATGGAGCTGGAAGGAATCAAACCCTCTACCTGAGGGTATAGGAAGCAACTAATTAACACCTCAGAGTTTTAATCCTCTCTGTTAACTGCCGGACATATCTTCTGAAATAACTGATACATCTTCATCTGATCACAATCACTTGTGTTTAAGAAGACAGCATAAGTTTTTCAAACAGCAATGATGCAAGCCTCACTCCCAGATCAGATGCTTTCCTCACTTGGATTCCTCTTTGATGTCCTCCATGAAAAAGAAGTGAGAAGGCAAGATGTACCTTTACTATTAAGTAGTTTTCTGAGCTCATAGCTATGCTGTGGCTTGTATTTTGAGTACACAGCGACATCTTCAGCAGACATGTTAACATTTAACTTGCTTTCTCTTTTTGCCTTGAAGTGTGAACATTTTGGATCTCCCCTGAGAAAGAGCATTTTAGATCCAGTGGACTCAAACTAGCTACCCGAATGCAAATAAAAACACAATTCTGTGGTAATGCAGCAGAAGCATTAGTGTACACTGCAGAAGAGAAATATGCAGATGGTTTACAAAGCGAGAATAAGAGTGGCCCAGCTGTGATGGAGATGTTAGCTTTATTTTTCTGTAAATTCCACTTAGGTAAGAATGTTTGCTGTTTGATTTTTTTAATCAATTAATGTTTGTTATTAATGAAACATGCTTCATGTAAGATGCTTGTGTTACAAATGTATTAGAACTGTATATCATGTATATATCAGACTAGGTTTGTACAGACGTGTGATGAAAAGATAGTTTATAAAGTACTGATCTTAAAAATGGATCCACGGTGTGCCCTACTGGAAAAGAACAGAAATGTACATGCATTATTGTAACTGTGTAAACGTATATATTCCAACAGTGGAAAGTGGGATAATGGAGGTTAGGTCTAGTAAATGTCAGAAAAATAGCCGAAATTAAATTACTTTATGGCAGCAAGGAGAAATAATGACTAAAACTAGGGACATTTCTGTATTTTCTTGGAAATGTTTTATTGTTTTATGACTTCCAGCATCTATCAAAGATCTGAGGAAAAGCCCATTACTATGTATTTTCATAGGTAGATACTAAATACTGCCAGATTCCAGCAGTGGGTGCTTTACCTGGGACAGAGTCAGAGGACAAGAAATTATGCCATTCTGCAATCTATCCCAGCAGTAATATTTGAGATATTAATGAGAGTGAGACAGCATTCTGTATTTTGTCTTTGACCTGACAACATCAGCTAAAGGATCCATTCGCCACACATTTGCCTTGCTCTGCAAGTAAGTTAACTAGGGTATAGTAATTCTCTTAGATTTAGTCAGGTGCATAGTGAAGCATAGTTTTAGATGTTTTTCTTCATTTATTTAAGACTGTCAAGCAATGTTGTTTTAAATATTTCCTGTGATTTTGAACTCTATCACTATATATATATATATATATATATACATATATATATTTAGCATTGTCTTCTTATTTTATTATTTATTATTATATATATATTTTTGTTGTGGCTGATCTGTGTAGAGATATTTAAGTTCTGAGAGTACTTGCATATTTATTAGGTGGCACTGTATAGACCACTCCTAATAGCCTTGCTCTTGGTCAAATTACCTTTATATTAATATTACATTACACAGTAAGAGTGGACACCCTTTATTAAGGGCCTTAAAGTAGCTGATAAGGGGTTCTGGTGGCAGTGATAACTACCTTATAGTCTGGGCAGAAGGGGGCATAGCCAGCCTTTCCTAGGTGTGTCTGTGTGTAAAACAAATCTCCAAGGGTGTGAGTGTCAGCTACTTGGGCAGGGACACAAAGCACTGGTTGGACTCAGAGAGTGTTGGAGGACTTGGCTTGGAACCCTGGCTAAGGACTCAACTCTATAGATGTGCCAGTGGAGAGTCTTATTGTGGATCTGGAGAAAGAGGGAGAAACCAGTCCCAGACTGACTGTGGTCTCTGTGTGCTCTTAAGGGAAACTGCACGATGCAGAGAGCTGCATCTGGAAATACTGTGTGTGTAGGTTGTTGTCCTCCCAATGTATGCCCCCCACTGTTGTCAGTGGTGAGGACTGAGGCTCTTTGATTAACAGTCCAGTGGGAGGTCATCACATTTATAGGTTGGCAGTGGTGGGATATCCACAAATTGGGATTCAGTGGTGTGGATATTGAACTCCTGTAGTCTGTACACAGTGGTCACTAAAAAAGGTGTTTGCACTCTCAATCAGCCACATGGTAGACATTCAGAGTTTCATATCACAATCGTTTTATTTATTTTTTGTTAGCTTAGTCAGGGAGAACAGGCAAGAATATCAGCAGAGGATTATGGCAAGTTGACAAGAACCAGTTGGCTGAGATGTGCCAAGCCAAAGGACTGGCGCATGCCAACCTGACTAAAGCAAAAACAATTGCAGCCCTAGTCATAGCTGCATCACAGACCACCAACCAGGAGGACAATCAATCTGACCTTGGGGATGAACAGCTCTCAAAAAATGGACAGTTTAACCTATCCACAGAGGACTTAAAAATCCATCTGGAGTTAAACAGACTTGAACTGGAGGCCAAACATTTGGAAATATAATTAGCAGAGAGACTGAGACATCTGGAGGCTGAAGGAAATGAGAGGCAGAGGCAACATGAAAAGGAGATGCTGACTCTTCACCAAGGTCATGTAGGTAATGGGAAAAAGAATAACTGAACCCCAGAAGTAACAAAGGTCAATAAATGTCTCCCAGAATTTACAGAGGGTGATATTTTATTCATATGTTTGAAAGGGTTTATAAAGAGTATAATGTTGACCAAGGGCTCTGAGTACAGTTCCTGACCCCCTTACTCCATGGTAAAGCTTTAACTGCTATCTCAAAATTGTCTAATACTGATTGATTAAATTATAATACTGTTAAAATTGTTTATTAGAGTGTTTTAAATTAACACTTGAAGCTTATAGAAAAAAAGGTTCATGGGCATAAACACAAGGCAGATAAAAGTGTGTGTGAATATATTGCTGAGTTAAGCACTTATTTTCACAAGTGTGTGAGTGGGTGTCAGGTCACCACTTTTGAAGGGCTGGCGGACCTTTTGGTGAGGGAATAAGCCCTTAGCACTTTGCATGAGAACATGAGAATCTGGTTAGCAGATAGGCAATGCAATACTGCAGATGGGTTGTGGAAGAAGGGAGACCTATACCTAGTAAGCAGGGCATCACTACACAGGAAAGGGATACCCATTGCTGCACATGGGTCTAAGGCAACCCATGATGGGCAGCCAAACCACCCAAACCGAGGCCGCCATTAGTAGGGGAAACCACTAGTTCAGGTAGGGCCAGGATCAAGGTTTAAATGTTTTAAATGTAACCAGTGGGACCATGTAGCATATTGATGTCCACAGAGGCAAGGAGGGGAACAAAAGGTAAAGGAGCCAGCAAGTGGTAATGACAGAATGCCAGTAAGTGGGAATGACAGAATGCCAGCAGTAAATTGTCTGGAGACAACAAGCGTACCAAACTACGACAAGAGGTTATATCCTGTCTTAGTAGATGGAAAACAGGCCACTGCTAAGAGAGACAAAGCCTCTGACCTAACTATTGCGAAGCCTACAATGGTTAAAGAGGAGCATTACTTGCTTGAGGAGTCTACTCCAATCAGAGCTTTAAGAGGGACCCCCATTCTAAATACCTTTGACTAGGGTTCACCTTGGCTGGGAGGATGGCAAAGGAAGCATGCAAGTAGGTGTGTTTGATGATATAACTGCAGATGTCCTGATATGGGATGGTTTTGTTAATGCAGTGCCTTGTGTGCATGCAGTTACACACAGGCTTGGAGACAAGCATGTGGGTCTGGTAACCTGGGGAGGACCCAGATAGACCACACACTTGAAGCCAGGGCTGGTGATGTGGCTACTTCAGGGAGGGAGCTACCCTGTAACAATGAGACTAAAAGTGAGTACAGCTGCTGGTGGGTAGTGATGTTCCCTTGGAAAGAGTGACTGCAAGGGCAGAGGTCAGTGGTAGTAACCAGGCTGACAGTGAGGCACCACTGTCAGAGGATACCAGAATTCCTGTGGAAGGGGAGCTGGGAAGGGTTACAAATATAGAGCTGAGACAGGGTCAGATCACAGACCCTACATTACCAGCCCTTAGGGAGGTAGCCAGTGAGGTATCTGATTCTCAAGGAGTCGGGGAATCTGTATACTAGGACAAAGGGTTACTGTATAGAGAGTGGACCCCTGAGGGAGTGCTATAGCATGAGAGAATACAGCACTTGGGAGTGCCTAGAGCCTACCATCTGGCATTTCTAGCCATAGCCCGTGACATTCCCTTTGCATGTCATATTAGCATAAAGTGTACAAAGAGACATATTATGCTGAACTTTTATTGGCTTAAGATTTCCAGGGATGTAACAGGGTACTACAGGACATGTGAGCAGTTCTAAAAGGTAGGCAACCCAGGGGACAAGGTGAAAGCTCCTTTGATGCCTTTGCCTGTGATTGAGGAGTCATTTTTAGAGGGTAGCTATGGATATTGAGGGGCCTCTGAGTACCCAAATTTCCAAAGGGAAGAAGCATATCCTAGTGCTAGTAGATTATGCTACCAGATACCATGAGGCAGTGACCCTGTCTTCTATTGTGGCTGAAAAGGTGGAAAATGCTTTGTTAGATACTTGTAGTAGGGTAGGTTTCCCAAAAGAAATACTGACTGACAGAGGTGCTAATTTCACATCAGACCTACTGGCTTCTCTGTTGAAGCACTATGGATTGAAGCACCTAAAGACCACCCACTATCATCCCCAAACTAATGGTCTGGTGAAGAGGTTAAACTCAACACTAAAGACCATGCTGTGACCATTTGTGGACTAGTTCAAGAGGGAGTGGAACAAATATTTGCCCCATCTGTTTGCTTACAGAAAGGTGCCCCAGGAATCCACAGGTTTTTCACCCTTTGAGTTGCTGTATAAGCATAAGGTGAGGGGACCTCTAGATCTGAATCATGATGAGTGGGATGGTGAATCTGTTGTGGCATATGTCCTAAACCTCAAGACAAGGCTCAGGGAACTCATGGGCTTGGCCCAGGAGAACCTGTCAGAAGCCCAACAGCAGAAAAATGTCTCGTATGGCAGGAATGCTTCAGCTAGAGAGTATGCTGTGGGGCAGCAGGTCATGGTTCTCATTCGTGTCAGACACAAGAAGCTGCAGACAGCTTGGAAGGGATCCTTCAAAGTGGTAAGGAAGGTCAGTAATGTTACCTAAATGGTAGAACTGCTAAGCAGGAGGCAGGAGCACAAATTGTACCATGTTAACATGATGAAAGCTTACCATGATAGAGACGCCTTTGTGCTGACTATTTGCAGTGGATGGCAGGAGGAGTCTGAGGGGGATCTGGTGACTGATCTCGTCAGTGAGGCTCAGACTGACATCTCAGTGGAAGGGGTAGCTATCCCCTACCCAATTATGAGAAATCTGAGGAGTGTTACAGGATTTTGGGACCAAGTTCACTGGGAAACTAGGGTGCCACCCACCTAGTGCAGCACCGTATGAATACAAGACCCCAAAGGCCTATTAAGCAGGCCCATTTTAGGGTGCCTGAGACAGTCAAAACAACTTTGTGGGAGGAGATACAGGAATTGTTGGAACTAGGTGTAATCCAGGACCCAGTAGTCCTGAGCCTCCCCAGTGGTGCTGGTACAAAAGAAGGATGGCAGCACCAGGTTCTGTGTGGACTGCAGGAAATTAAATAGTCACACAGAGTCTGATGCTTACCCCATGTCTAAGACAGATGAAGCCCTAGAACAGTTGGGTGGGGCTAAGTATCTTACCACTGTTGATCTTACCAAGGCCTACTGGCAGGTGACTTTGACTCCCAAAGCTAGAGACAGGTCAACCTTCGTGACACCTTTCGGCTTCTATGAGTTCATGAAGATGCACTTTTGGATGACAAAATGCCTCAGCGACTTTCCAGAGGCTGGTAGATCATATCCTAGCAGGAGCAGGAGATTTAGCCCTTTGTTTACCTGGATGATATTTTCGTCTACAGCCATTCTTGACAAGACCACCTTCAGCACAACAGGGAGATGCTGGGCAGACTACAGAGGACAGGGTTGACCATTAAGCCCAGTAAGTGTCAGGTGGGTATGGCAGAGGTCTCCTATTTAGGATGTAGAGAGGGAAGTGGTAAGATAAGACCAGAACTTGCCAAAGTGGAAGCCATTCAGGCATGGCCTGCCCCTGTTACCAAAAAGCAGGTGAGGGCTGTCTTAGGTACAGCAGGGTACTACAGAAAGTTTGTCCCCGATTATAGTACCATAGCTGGTCCCCTCACAGACCTGACAAGGAAAACATACCAGATAACGTGGTGTGGACCCCAGCATGTGAGCAGGCATTCCAGAAGTTTAAAGGAGCTTTGGGATGACCCCCTGTGTTAGCCAGTCCAGATTACAGCAAAAAGTTTGTTGTGCAGGTGGATGCTTTAAATGGGGTGGGGGCTGTATTTAGCCAGGTTTCCTCAGAGGGAGAAGTGCACCCAGTAGTACATCTCAGCTGTAGGCTCCATCCCAAGGAGAGTGCTATGCAGCTGTACAAAATGAATGTCTAGCCATAGTGTGGGCACTGCAGAAACTTCAGCCTTATCGGAATGGAAAGAAATTCACTGTAATTACAGACCACAATCCCTTAACATGGCTACAGCAAGCCAGGCAGCAGAATGCTAAGCTACTAAAGTGAAGCCTATGGTTGCAGGCATATTATATGACAGTGCAGCACTGCAGTTGGGTTATCAATGCCAACACAGATGGGCTCTCAAGACAGGGTATGGGGTAATTATTCCCAGATGGCTCATCCCTCTCAAGCAATGTTTCTCAAGTGTCACTTGAAAAACTAGCTTGAGTCTTCGAGGGGAGGAAGGCGTATGACAAAGGGGGATACTGACAGCCCAGCTATCTGGAATTTTGTAAATGATTGTATATCATTTGTGGATATCAACATGATTTATATAGAAGTGTGACAAATTAAGATACTGCCAGTACAGCTGTCTGGAATATTGTAAACGGTTATGTGTCATTTGTGAATGTCAACTTGCTTCATGTAAGATGCTTGTATTACAAATGTATTAGAATTGTATGTCAAGTATATATCAAGCTAGGTTTGTACAGATGTGTGCTGAAAAGATATTTTATAAAGTACTGAGCTTAAAAATGGATCCACAGTGTACCCTACTGGAAAAGAATAGAAATGTACATTCACTACTGTAACTGTGTAAATGTGCATATTCTAACCGTGGAAAGTAGGATACAGGAGATTAACCTCAGACTAGTAAATAGGTTCATAGGTTGCTACTAGGCTATTGGCCTTAAGGCCTATACAAGCCTAGCCATAACAATTCCCTGGCTATTTCTTACCACAATATTTACTTCCCTGAATGTCAGAAAAATAACTGAAATTAAATTACTTTATGGCAGCATGAAGACACAATGTCTAAAACTAGAGAACTTTCTGTATTGTCTTGAAAGTGTTTTATAGTTTTATGACTTTTAGCATCTATCAAGATTTGAGGAAAAGCCCTTGTCAATGTATTTTCACAGGTAGATGCTAAATACTGCCAGATTCAGCAGTGGGGGCTTTACATAGGATAGAGTCAGATGACAATAAATAATGTCATTCTGCAAGCTATCCCAGCAGTAATATTTAAGATATTAATTTAAGATGTCTCTGAGAGAGAGAGAGAGAGAGACAGAGCATTCTATATTCTGTCTTTGACCTGACAACATCAGCTAGAGGATCCATTCACCACACATTTGCCTTGTTTTATAAGCAGGTTAACTAGGGTACAGCAATTCTCTTAGATTTAGTCAGGAAGATAGTGAAGCATAGTTTAGATGTATTTCTTAATTTATTTGAGACTGTCCTGCAATGTTGTTTTAAATATTTCCTGTGATTTTTGAACTCTGGTGTCACTGTAAATATATACATTTAGTATTGTCTTGTGCTTTTATTATTTATTATTAAATATATTTTCATTGTGGCTGATCTGTGTAGAGATATTTAAGTTCTGAGAGTACTTGTATATTTGTTTGGTGACACTGTGTATGCCACTCCTAATAGCCTTCCTCTTAGTCAAACTACCCTTTGTATTAATAGAAACATTACACACTAAGATTGGACACCCTTTGTTAAAGGCCTTAAAGTAGCTGATAAGGAGTTCTGGTGGCAGTGATAACTACCTTATAGTCTGTGCAGAAGGGGGCATAGCCAGTTAACCCTTGTCAGGATTTCCCAGATATGTGTGTGTGTGTGTGTGTGTGTGTGTGTGTGTGTGTGTGTGTGTGTGTGTGTGTGTGTGTGTGTGTGTGTGTGTGTGTGTGTGTGTGTGTGTGTGTGTGTGAGCTACTTAGGCAGGGACACAAAGCACTGGTTGAACAGAGAGAGTGTTGGAGGACTTGGCTTGGAAGCCTGGCTAAAGACTCATCTTTACAGCTGTGTCAGTGAGGAGTCTTATTGGGGATCTGGAGAAAGATGGAAAAATCAGACCCGAACTGACTGTGGTCTCTGTGTGCACTTAAGGGAAATTGCACTTAATGCTGACAGCTGCATCTGGAAATACTGTGTGTGTACCTTATCATCCTCTGAATGTAAGTCCCCCACTGGTACCAGTGGTGAGGATTGAGGCTTCCTGATTACCGATCCAGTGGTAGGGCGTCAGAAAAACAAAAAGCATCTAAACAATATATATGTGTATATCCATAGATAAAGATATCTATCTATATCTTCTTCTTCTTTCGGCTTTTCCCAGTTAGGGGTCACCACAGCGGATCACCTTGTCCGCACATTGAATGGCAGTGGAGTTTTACGGTGTCGAGTTGCCAGCCCGGCGCCCAACCTTCCACAGAAGGCACACTCACACGCACACCTAGGGACAATTTAGAGTATCCAATCCACCTGCAGCATGTCTTTGGGATGTGGGAGGAAACCGGAGCACCCGGAGGAAACCCACGCGACCACAGGGAGGACATGCAGACTCCGCACAGAAGGCACCCCAGCCGAGGATCAAACCGGAGAACCTCTTGCTGTGAGGCAGCAATGCTAACCACTGCACCACCATGGCCGCCCAAAGATATCTATCTATATATATATATATATATATATATATATATATATATATATATATATATGTAGATCTACCTGAGAACAACGAAAGCTGAAAATGCCAACAACGAGAAGACTGACACCAGAAGACCAACAATGGAAATAATCAACAGTTCGGAATCCCAACACTGAAAACACTGACATGCAAAATGAGTGTGTCTGTGTAAGTATGTGATAGTGATGGACTTTAGGGTTAGGGTGTGGGTAAGGTAAGTGTACATTAGTGACGGACTGTAGAGTTAGGGTGCGAGTAAGGTAAGTGTCCGATAGTGACGGACTTTAGGGTTAGGGTGCGAGTAAGGTAAGTGTGCGATAGTGACGGACCTTAGGGTTAGGGTTTGGGTTAAGGTTAGTGCATAGATAGTTGTGTATGTAAGGTTTAGTGTAGGTTATAAAGGTTTTTGGTGTGCTTGTATTGTGTGTGTGTTTTTCAGAAATGGATTTGTTTTGTTTTGTTGACTCTTGGAATTTTGGTTTGTCGGGCATGTGAATGTTTTTCAACTGTCGGTGTTGTGGTGTCGGTGATCTTGTTGTCGGTGTTTTCATTTGTCGGTGTTATGAGGTGGATCCATATATATATATATATATATATATATATATATATATATATATATATATATATCCATACATACACACACACACACACACACATATATATATATATATATATATATATATATATATATATGTGTGTGTGTGTGTGTGTGTGTGTCTATAAGTAGATATTTATATGTACATATTTATATATTTGCATTCTGCCATAAAATCAATTTTGCTTTATGGAGAAACAGTAACTATCCGAACAGAAAAAAACAACAGCCAAAAATTTAATATTTGTTAAATGTATTTCCTTAGATCACTTCTGAACATCAGTCTAAAAGATCACCAAATAATTTATGTCATCATATGAGTAGTGTAAAATCAGCTTACTATAGCTCAAGCACTGAAAAAGTGCAGCTTTGGATAGTTTGAGCATGTAATGCATGTAAACATCAGTCACTTAATAATGTAGTATCTCTTATATACAAAGCCTGAAAACTGGAAGATTCTGAAAATGATATGAAAGAAGACTAAAGCAGGTAATGTGACCAATATGGCCAAATAACTGAGCCAAACCAGACAGTATAATTATACTACACTATGTCATTGGAGGCAGAGCTCTGACATCATCAAACTGACTGAAGCATGCCCAATTCAAACTAAAAACATCAACCTTCATGTGCTGAGGCTCTTAAAACCTACACCACAAAAGCCACCTAAAAATAGCCTAAGAAACACACTCTGTCAGCAACCTCACTAACATACAACACAGGAACCACCCAGCATGAAACATATGTCTAAGAGTCACACTGACTCATTTCCAAAGCCTTTGAGACATACCTCCACACAGTCCAATATTCTAGTCATAGATGACTCTATAGTGAGACACACTGAAGCACCATTCACTAGAATGTGCAAGGAGAGGGGTCACATTCAGTTGCCTTTCAAGCAGTGTGATTTGCCACATTACATAAGCACTCTAATCCTTAAACTACAAGTACAC
This sequence comes from Protopterus annectens, assembly GCF_019279795.1. NCBI lineage: Eukaryota > Metazoa > Chordata > Ceratodontiformes > Protopteridae > Protopterus > Protopterus annectens. The sequence continues at coordinate 1,150,207,798 of NC_056732.1, read as the reverse complement.
ATATTTTACAGTCATAGCACATATGAGTATAAATAACTTCAGATGTACCAACCATGACTACATTAACAGAGATATGATGAAGCTCTCAAAATACGTATCTGAGGCTAGTACGAACCTGGCCTTGAGCGGCATTCTACCATCACCAAGAAGGATTCCACAATGCAAGCAAAAGAGTGTTGTTTTCAGCAATTGACAACTTCAGGTGTCACTTAAAGGAGTGCTGCATATATCAGCCTGGGGAAAGATAGCAGACAGTCCTAACTGCTTTGCAAGGGATGGCCTGCACCTCATAGCCCCAAGGCTTTCATACACTGGCTAAATCCTTGTCCATCCCCATAGTGCCTTTTTAGTCAATGTCAGTCTTCTAAAACTTCCAGAGTAACAAAACAGAATCCAGGTAATATTAAGGTATTGCTGCTCAGTGCTAGGAGCCTTAACAAAAGCCTTCACTCCCTACAAGCCCTCATTACCCTGGAAAATATTGATATCTACATCATCACAGATATCTGGTTTAATACCAATGAAAGCAGTCCATCAGCGCAAGGTTTCAATGCCTATGGCACAATTAGACCTACTGTATTAGACAAAGGCATTAAAGGTAGTGTTGTCTTCATATTCTTAAATAAAAATCACCTCCAGACTTCTTATACAAGATTTTGACCTAGAACTCCTCCAGATCAATTTATTATTAACAAAATCCCGTATCATATCATAGCTAAGTATAGGACCCCCTCTATTTCCACTTCACCCCACATCTCCAGTCTAACTAGTATGGAGTCCGCATGTATTAATCCAAACACCATTCTCCTATGAGACTTCAACTACACCACCATAAACTGGGAGAGTTACACATTCTCAGATATGTATGCCCAAAAATTTCTGGACTTCATCAATACAAATGAATCTATACAGTGTTTTTTTTTTGTTTTCAGTCGCTGTGCATAAAATGTCATTTATCTGTTGCCTTTATCCACTCGACTATGATATTTACTTCATATATAATACATGTATATATATTGCATTTTGGAATTCACTCTGTATATGTCATTTAACTATTGTGTTTTCCTCAGACTGAGATTGAAATAGGTCCAGTGGTATCACTGCAATACCCCAGTTAATAGATTCAAAATGAAATAAATAAAAATTAAAACAACTTCCGATTCCTTGGTATTCAAAAATCAGGCAAAGGCTAATCTACTAAAATTGAGTGAAGAACTGGCTAAATTCAAAAGCCCCTTACTTTCTGAAGACTCCATTGCCTATGCATAATCCTTTATGGCCAAATTCTGTGCACATGCAAACAGGTGAATAGATGTTTCTGACCACCTCAGAAGTAAATACAATTCTAAAATTAGAAATAAGCTTCTGTGGTAAAGCCCTAGTGTAAACCTTGGTGCTGGAAGAACTGAAAGCTATGGGTTATATTCCCACTCCAGGTGACTGGATTAATTTTCAAATCACTGACACTCCATTTTGCTTGAGTTAGTGGTAGCTGAGGTGGATGTAAAAGATCCCATGGCAGTTATTGAAAAGAGTAGGGGAAGTTCCCTGGAGCCTTGGCCAAATTTCCCCAAGTAGTGTAAATATTATCTTAAGTCTCCCCTGAGAAGAGATTACTAATCTTGTGGAATTAATCCGGTCAGCAAATGACAGATAAATACATAAATACATGCATACATACATTCATACACACATGCACAAATAAATAAACTGAATTTATAATAAAAGAAAAAAATTACAAGCAAAAATACATTTAACTCACAAGATGCAAAAAACACTTTTGCTATACTAAACAACAAACTCTGGACCCTAATCATATTAACCATAGCCAGATACAAGGTAAAAATGACCAACAAGGTGGAGGATATTTTCAAAGTCTTCATTAACTATGTTAGAAACGCCATAAATAATGCCCAGCTGTATGCAGAGCTATATACCTCTGAACCTCTTAGAGCAAGAATTCTGGCCGAAGCCATTAAAAATGAGGGACAAAGGCCCAACAATAGGGACACTTTTTTAAATATTGCTCTTACAAACTTAGAAAGTTGATAGAATAGCAGGTTTTGCATTAACATGAATTTTTTGAAGGGTATAAAGTCAGAAACTCAAATATCTGCCATTATTTTCTGACTTCAACTGTCAATAATTTGTCAGTAATTTGCCAGAAAACCACAATTTTATGAGAAACGGACCAAAAATATCAGGCAGAAATCTGGATATTCTGCGAACATCTGTACAGTTGAGAGGTATGCAAAGCTAATACTAAATTATATCATATACAAAGATCCAGAGGACATTGCCAACCTACTAGCAGACAAATTTAGCTCAAACCTTACCCCTTTTCCCCTTCAATATTTTTAGGCCATGTACCTGCATCTACACCTACCCCCAAATTTCTCAAGAACAAGTGCTTTAGGTACCAAGACCTAGAACACTACTTCTACGGTGCTGGATAACTTAACACACTCCCTACCTGTCAGCCTGAGGCATGACCTGTCAGACCCCCTGCAGAGACTATTCAGTATCAGCCTCAGTACAGGCTTCATGCCAGATGAATGGAGGACAGTAGCAGTCATAACCTTGCACAAAGGTAGGACTTCAAAAGAATCCAGTAATTACAGACTCACAAGACTGACACGTCTCATCTATAAGGCTATGCAAAGGATCATCATGGAATTAGTAAATAACGATATAGATAATCTACAGATTCTAGACCTAATAAAGTTTGGGTTTGCCAAGGGCAGATACTGCCTACTTAATATGGTCAATTATTTTGAATAACTTATAATATAACAATGGATAAGGGCAGATCAGTACAGACCTTATACCTAAAGGCATTTGAAACCCTCCCACACCAAGATATCATAGATAAAATGTCAATGCTAATATTAAATCCCAAAAAACTTTGTTGGATAGAAAACTGCCTCACAAGGAAAATCCAGGAGAGTAGGGTGAGCAGTGCTACCTCCTGCAAAAGACCTGTCACTAGTGATGTATCCCAGGGCTCAGTCCATGGGCCACTCCTCTTTGGCATTCAGAGGTCAAAGCTAGTGTTAAAGGTTTGTGGCTGACTAAGTTTGCAGTGATGACTGTTACCTTGGTGCCATCACTAACTTCCCCAAGAACACCACTATCCTATAATACAGTCTATCCCAAACAAATACCTTGTGATAACTATAACTAACACTAAATGCCAAGAAATGCACCATGATATCTTTTGTCAAGTAAGACTCCCCATGTATCTATTGCACTGACAACACACCCACTGAAAACTGATCCCATAGTCAGGGATCTAGAAACCTTTATAAACAACAAACTGTCCATTGATCCCCACATATCTACTATTATAAGGAGGTCCTTAGTTCATTGCCTAGCTTATATCTAAAGCTATGGTTGTCCAGGTCCAGGGATGTAATCATTCCACTGTACTCATCATTTATTATGTATTGAATACAGTGCCTTTTGTCACAAATGGTATATCCACAATACTTTCTTATTAAGAGTCAAGAGCTTAAATCCTAAAAATTATGAGGTCCATCTCAAAGCATTGCCCCACTTCTCAGTATCATACAGGCTTCTAGGAGACAACCTCTACCTCATGTACACAGCCTCAACAGTCCCTGCCTGTCAGATCTATTACACATTTGTAAGTCCAGTGGTGGCATAAATACCCATTCAAAGGATCTAAGTGTCATCTACAACATAAATAAAACATGTTGGTGGGATAGGTACATAACCCAGAGAGTTCCACTTCTATAAAAAAAATCTTACACTCTACACAAAGCAAAGTACTTCTCTTATTCTATTCAAATGTCATTTGGACAATTAGATGGGCCAACACAAATGTATCCCAGTTTAGTACCCTTGCCCTCATGGATAGGGGCAACATGTAAATATTATAACATATTCTTGTTCTGCACATCTCTGGATTATTTGTACATAAATATAGGGGCCTAAAATCTACCATGGGAATGACAAGGTAGAGTTCTTAAAATCCACACATCAATAGCTTAGTAAGAACCTATGAACCTACGTCCCCCTGCTCCATTGGTATTGAAGACATTTTTGTTATTAGTCATGTGGAAGAAAAACTTCATACAATGTAAAGTGGTGCCCATTTCTATTAAATACAGCGAATCACATCATTAGTCAGGTAACCAGCATTTTTGGCACCAGCATGTAAAATGTAAATGTTGCTACTGGCCATATGAGCTGAAGCTCTGAGATCATCTATGGAGCCTCGGCATATTAGATCTTAAGTGATGGCACAGTTCACACAAAGATTATGTGCCATACAGGCATCTTAAAGATGAGCAAGAAAAGAAAATGTTGGAGAGCATCCTCAAAATGAGGGGACTTTAATGTGCCAGATAATAAATAATGTACATTAGTGGCTACTCAGCAAAACAACAGGATCATTTCTGGTGCTTTACAAGGGGTAGACTACAAACAGCTGCTGTTGGAACCTGCCCAAGACAGAGCAGTCTTGGATATGGCACTCTAAACTGAAGATCTTGAACAAGTCTCAGATATGGAATATGCACAATGTTTTGGCTTCTTGATCACTTTTGAAAAAGTGACTTCTGGGCAGAAACACAGCTGGTTGTTCTAACCCCTGGGTCCATTCTGCAACATGGTGAGTTGCCTCCCCAGCTTTTCATTTGAAAATAAAAGGTCCTCTTTAACTCTAGAGTTCCAAGCCAGATCTTCACTTTTGCCTTACCGCACAGGTCATAAACCCTACCTCTCACACTTTGTACAAGAGAAAAAAAGTCTCTTCTGTAATCTGGTGCTCCTTCCTTCTCTCCTAAGGAAGCCAAAGAAGGTATTAAAGCCCTCTATGTCCTTTGCCCTTGAGTTTCCATGAGAACTAAGAACATTAAATAAAAATAAAATCCACACATCTACACACAGGCACACATACCCACAACACACCTAGCGGTACCTGTAACTGAATGCAGTCTGAATTTAACCTGGTAGAGTGACAGCCATATCCATGTCCAGGAGACAGCACATGCTTAATTAGCAATATCCATTTCCCTGGTCTGCTGCATTTAGCATGAATTTCCCCAGTGAGACCTCTCACCATGATATGGGCCTTGTGAGTCCAAAGCCGCAGTATAAGACCGGTTTCTGAATCAGAAAGGCTTACCATGTTGTGGAAACCTACCATGTTAAAGCTTCTGCATCATGGTAAGCCTTTCTGAATTCTAGGTCTGGTGTTAGAGGGTCCATAAATTGTTTAAAATATAAATCAATCACTAAATAAAGTGTAAGGTAACTTCTGAAATAAACTGATGTTAAATGTATTATCTTACACCAATGAATATTACTGAGGACTATGAAGCTCCCATGCCTAAATTAGCTCATTTTTAGGATTAAACCATGTCATTGTAATTTTAATTTTATTTTTCATTACTACCTTCCTTCTCAGTAGCAAAAAAAAAAGATAAGCATACATTACAAGCTGTATAATAGATAAAAATGAAACATTTTAGGCAGTCACTCTGCAATGCTGAGAATACTGTGAGCATTTATAAAACATACATTTGTATAGTCAAAGAAAACAATTTAAAATATGAAAGCAGCATATGTTGTATCATAAGTGAAATGCATACGCTGCAACAAAAACATTGCGGATAACATTATTTTCATACGTGTTTGACATTTGGCAGATCAGCTATGGTTAAAGAAAGACAAAATGTTCATCAAAAATCTCTATTTCATTTTTAAGTAGGCAAATATATTTCTAATTTCCTAGTCTGACTTTTAAATTACTGAATAATGGAGTTGTATTAAGCTCCAGTACTTCTAATTCCTTTTCTGACTCGCAGGAATCACTTTCTTCATCTTCCTCGTCTTCATCATTTTGTTCATCTTCATCGTAGTTGTGACAGTTGTCCTCTTCCTCCAAACAAACAATAAAAGAAGTGATTTTATTTTTAGAATGTGGTCACTGGAATAAGGAAGAGGTGCCCAATGTCCAAGGAGTAGAAGATGGGGGATTGGAAGCAAGAGATTGTGCACAGCTGATAGCATATCCTCCATTGCATTTTTATGGAAGAAGGAAGGAAGATGCCTGCAAAATTCAAAGAATTTTTATGCATCTCTTCCAGAGTTTAAAAAAAAGCAGAAAACAGTCAATAGAAAGAGTGCAGTGGATTGACCAATAGGAAGGCTGCAATACAACTCTTCTCTGTAGGTGTAGAGAGAATGGTTTTAAAAGGTAATGCTGTTTAGTTGTGGTTTGATTTTATATAGCATTCAACACACGTTTCTTTGTTATTGGCTTGAGGCCAGTGGAATTCAAGTGGTTAATGGGATGAAAGGACGAAGGGGAAATGGTCAGCAGGTAGCAATAAAAGTAAAGCTAGGATTGTCAAGGAGGATGAGTCATGAACCAAGGAATTTGAATGAAACAAACCATGGGCCCTCCATCCAACCAAAAAAGAGAAAAAAACAAATGCAAACACTGATGAAATGGCATACATATTATATTTATTTGCAAAACAAAATATAAAAATTAAGCTTTCATTTTGAACTAAAAAGATATGCTAAAAAGTAAATCTGGCAAACTTGTTAAACTCTATTATTTCATATACTATTTTCAGGGAACTTTTTTTTTCTTAAACATACACTAGAAGGGAAGAAACAAGATGGGACCCATGTAGTCAGCATATTAGGTTGGGACTGAGATGTTCCTACATGACAAAGATGCTATGAAGCATATTCCCAATACTCACACATTGATATGCTACATGATGGTGGGGAAGCAATAGGTTTAGATGCAGCAGTATATTTCAATATTTCTAATAGCAGCAAAGGACAGCACTGAGAAACAAAATCTCTACTTGCCTCTATTTACAAAACATTGCAGAAGTTTTCTTAGACTTCACAGGGGAGCTTATCTGAAAAGCACTTTTATTGCATCTTCTCCAAACTTCATTTATGAACCCTGGTCCAAAAATTTCCTGCAGTCTGACCACATATATCACATGAGGTAAAATATAGTGGTAAGTTTATACCTAGCAAATTAACATGTTGGCATACTCTGGGTGCGTGTTATATAAATACCAGTTGGTTGTACTCTATAAGTTATTGAGGAACAAGTACAAAACAAGGCAGTAAGATAGTAACTGAAGGAACTGTAAACGTGTGAGATACTGGAGTTACTCCTGATTTGTTCAGGTAGTAAATTACATTCTTTTGTTACTGCTACAGAGAACAGAGAGTCACCATGGGGGTTGTGAGCTCTGAGAGAAACTGATTGGAGGAATGTAGTAGGTAAAGTAAATTGTATCAGTTGCTGAGAGATTTTTAAGATGTTTATCAGGGGACAAGAAGAACAGAATGTGCCACTGTAAGTGTAGCAAGGTGGCTTGAGGTGATTCTTAATATATAGTGATATGCTTGGTCTAGTTTTGAGGTGAGTGGAGGGCATAGATTAGTAAAGTGACTTGAATAGTATAGAAAGTCGGATAAGATGTGGGCAATGACAGTGACACGAGCAATTTGGAGGGGGTCAGGAACTGTTCATAAGCTTGTAGTTTTCAACAGCAGTAGTGAATTCAGCTGATGATGTATGTGTTAAGTTTGAGCCATGTATCGAAAATTATTCTGAGTAGGAAATTTGCTATTGGTTTTAAAGAAATGTTAAATTATAATGAGGCTAAAATAAAATTCACAAAAATATAACCATAATAGGCTTAGAGATACCCTCAGGCAGCAACATTTATTTATTATTTATTTATATTTGTTTACTGGGGTAGTGCACTGACCTCAGTGGACTATTTGCAGGCACAGCCCAGGTGAACAGGATCCCATAAGAAATGAATAAAGCGTATTTACAGATGCAAGGATATGCTAAAAACATGTACATATTTACAGATGCAAAAATATGTTATAACATTTAGTTCAAGAAGCAGTGCACAAAGTCAAAACATGGATAGAAAAAATTAAATTACGCTTAGCAGAGCTTTTTGGATAAGATGTAGCCATGATTGAGATGGCTTGTGATACATGAATAGCACCATATCATTGTATAGAGCGGGATGAAGACATTAGAAGAGGCAAGTAAGAAGAGATGAGAACAACCTTATCCTAAAAGAAATCCTCTTGATATATTTCCTCCAAAATACAAGAAACCATGATACCAGGTGACATGACATGACCATTAACTAGCACAGACTACATTCATATAACAATACAGATCTATAGCTTTACAACTAATTAGTGCACCAACAAGACATCATAAATCTACAACTACGACTCTGCCCTTCTGAGCTGGGAATTTCTGGTTAAAGGTTTATAGTGCCTGAATATTTGAACTGTTATCTTACTGAAATTGGTACACCTTGTTTGCTCTAGCATAGACTAGATCCAGGCCTGCTGAATCTAGCTTTGTTTATATGCTTGTTGTTTGTTTGCTTGTTATTTCCCTGGAAGCTAATTCCACCTAATACGCAACTTCTCAGCGCTTCTGTGGATCACTAGTGATATCTGCATTGCTTACTGTACTTATTTCCTTGTTTCACTTGAAAGAAAGTTACTGTTTGTCGTTTTTGCATTTAGTTACTTGTAACACATTGCACACAAGTTACCTGGCACTTGCTCACTAAAGCAATTATATAAGTCAGCACTAAAAATTAAAAGCACTACACCCTCACTCCCCACTGGCCCTTGTTTTCAATTAAGGATTTCCCAATATTATTCTAGCATGTCCAAAGGTCAGTTGTCAATCTCCTCTCCGGTCCAGCTGGTGAATCTGGGAATCTTGAGGCAATGTTATAACTGCCTCATGTACACAGACAACCCTCTCCTCCTCCCACATAACACAAATACTTGCGAGAGATGCAGCTATTTAGCCAAACTGGAGGCTGAGCTCTCTCAACTCAGGACTGGCAAGACCAGACAGGAGGAGAAGGCAACTACACACACCACAAAACCAGCCTCACATAATGCTACTACTCCACTGAATCAAACACATAAACACACAAAGACATACTCGGAGGCTCTGAGTAAAAATTTACCTAAACAGCAAAGGCCTCCAAAGCAGACACCCAAACAACTGCTACCTCAAGACACCCCACAAGCAACACATAAACCACAAAAGCAGTGTGCAAAGCAGTCACAGCCCTTAAGGCCAAATACAACACCAAACATACTTGTCATAGGTGACTCCATAGTCAGACACACTGACGTCCCACTCACCAGGCTGAACAAGGAGAGGGTCACAGTAAGCTGCCTATCGGGCGCTAGAATCCGCCACATAACACAAGCACTCGGGTCACTCCACGGCAAGTACAAATATGACACAGTCATTGTCCATGCTGGTGTGAACGACCTGAGACGTACCTCCCTGGACTACATGAAAAGAGATATAGAGGAGCTCTCTGATTATGTAGCCCAGGCAGGTATGACCCTAACCCTGAGCAGTATCCTTCCTTCACCAAGAATGATGCCGCAATATAGAGACAAGATGATCAGCTTTAACAATTGGCTTAATGTCTGGTGTCATTCAAAGGGGATCCAGTGTCTGTCTGCCTGGGATGACATGCTTGACAAGCCACGCTGCTCAAGGGACGGCTTGCACCTGTCACCCTAGGATTCCGGATATTGGCTAAGGCTCTTGCCACCCCCATAGTGCCTTTTTTAGGCAAGGCTCAAATTCTAAACCTACCATCCTAGAAAACAAAAATGGGAAGAAACTGAGGGTAATGCTGCTCAATGCCAGAAGTCTAAATCTCAAAATGCACACACTCGAGGCCCTTCTCAGTATGGAGAACATCGATGTCTGTGCTGTAACTGAAACCTGGTTCAAGGCTCCTGAGAGCACCCCGGCACTATTAGGTTTTACCTCATATCATGCGTTCCGGCCCCAAAACTCGGACCACACCACAAAAGGAGGGGGTGTATCCATATTCATAAAGGATCCCCACACCTCCAGGTTGGTGGCAACGCACGAAACTTCGGAAACCATCCAGGTGCAACTAACCATAGGAAAAACTGCTCTACAAATTGTAGCATGCTACAGGCCACCCTCTCAAACTCAGGAACCCCACACAGCCTTCCTGAAGACACTGGAGGGTATAAATGTATCTCCAAACACCATCATATTGGGTGACTTCAACTACCCGAATATAGACTGGGAACATTACTCAAACCCTAACTTTCTAGCCCAACGGTTCCTGGAGTTCATAAATTCAAATGCCATGGAACAGCTAGTCACTGTTCCCACGAGAGGAGAAAATATACTAGATCTCATTGTCACAAACATGGGGACAAAATGCTCCACACCGGAAGTATATCCCTCATTGGTGAGATCTGATCATAAACTAATCTCACTGGAAATCCACATCCCGCCCCCACCCCAAACAAAAAAGACCATAGTGAAGAACTTCTCTAAAGCAAACTTCACACTACTCAAGACTGGTGTGGTATCCTTCAAGGCCCCTGAGCCAGAGGAAACCACAACCCAAGCTCGGAAGCCCTTACAAATGCCTTCTATGAACACCTCCAGGACTGCATGGATCAGGCAATCCCAAATAAAACCAAGACTCTTTCCACAAAGGGCAAACGTCCAGTCTGGTGGACCCCAGCCATTAACAAACTTTACAATAAGAGGAGAAAGCTATTACATGATAGAATAAAATCCATAAAAGGGAAGTCACCCTGATCATTATTAGTAAAAAATACGAGCACTCATAAAATCAACTAAGGCCAATTTTGAGAGAAAAATTGCCATGGATTCAAAGGACAATCATAAGGCCTTTTTCAGCTATGTTAGGAACCTGGGTGGAAACTCCCAGATATGCTCAGAATTAGTCCAAAATGATACAAAAATCACTGAACCCACAGACATTGCCAACATACTGGCAGACAGGTTCAGTGCAAACTTCACCCCTCTCCCCTAAAGGAGAGATAACTATCCCAGCCGAGTGTAGCCTCCCGGACATCTCAAATGCTCAGGTGAAAGCTCTCTCTAAAGCTAAAAACACAGCATCAATGGGACCGGATGGTGTCCTCGGCTGTGTGCTACACGAGCTAAATGAGGAATTAAACCTGCACATAAGGCAGCTGTTTAATCTCAGCCTTACCACAGGATACGTGCCCAAGGAGTGGCGTCACGGCAACTGTGGTCCCACTCCACAAAGGCGGCGCCTCTACGGACCCTGGTAATTACCGCCCCATAAGCTTAACAAGTCTAGTCTGCAAAGCTATGGAGAGGATCATAATGGAGCTCATAAACAAAGATATAGGGGACTTGCAGACATTGGACCCGACCCAGTTTGGCTTTGTCAAGGGAAGATCATGCCTTTTGAACTTGGTCGACTTCTTCGAAACAGTCACCAAGGCCATTGATGAGGGAAAGGCAGTCCATACAGCCTACCTTGACCTTGCAAAGGCTTTCGACACAATACCCCACTCGGGTATTGTAGAAAAACTTACCAGCTTAAATGTAAACCCATATGTCACAAGATGGGTTGCAAACTGGCTTAAGGACAGAACCCACAGGGTTAGAGTTGCTGGCGCTGTGTCAGACTCCAAGCCGGTCACAAGTGGTGTCCCACAGGGCTCGGTCCTTGGCCCCTATTGTTTGGCATCTACTTCTCAGAAGTACAGGCCAACATGGGAGGACTTTGGCTGACAAAGTTTGTAGACGACTGCAAACTGGCGCCATAGTGGAAAGTGCATCGGACACGGATATCCTTCAGAAGGGACTCACGGAAACAGATAGCTGGTGCCAGAGCCATGGCCTGAAGTTAAACGCCAAAAATGTATAGCCATACCCTTCGGGAAAAACAAGGTAACCCCAAGCTACCATATAGGTGGCAATCCACTAAGCACAGAAGAGGTTATCAGGGACCTGGGGACCCAGGTTGACAGTGGCCTTTCTTTTGACACTCACGTTGCTAAAGTGGTTAGAAAGACCTTCTACATTGCCCACCTGATCATGAAGGGATTCACATCCAGATCTAGTGAGGTCATTGTTCCCCTGTACTCTTCACTTATCAGACCAATGATCGAGTACAATGCCCCATTCGGGATGTATCTCACCCGACATCTGCAGCAATTGGAGAGACCCCAAAAGTTCCTCACCAAAAGGATAAAGGGACTCCAAAATCTGTCATATGCTGCCAGATTGAAGAAACTCCAGCTCTATTCAGTCGCATACCATCTGCTCAGAGGTGACATGTGCCTGACATACAAGGCCATGTCCAACCCGGAATTAATGGACATGCTCCACCTCAAAAAATCCAAATCCACCAAAACCACTAGAGCAAGCGACTTAAACCTTAGCACGGATATAAATAGGACGTGCTGGAGGGATAGATTTATCACTCAGAGACTCCCTATGCTGTGGAATAAAATCCCGGTCCATGTGAGGCAGAGCACCTCGCTGACTCTGTTCAAGAGAAATCTAGACCTGTGGATGGGAGATCGTAGGTTTACCCCGGGAATCATCTCTGTGTCACTGCTGGACAGAGGCACAACAAACTAATGGGCACAGTATTTTTTCATATAAGGGGTGGCGTAAGCCACAAATATTTGGGCTAGGCTTATAAATGCCTTAGGGCAGATAGCCTAGTATAAACCTATGAACCTATGAACTAGAGAATCCAAAGAAGAATGAATTCTCACATCTCTGCCCAAGAAAATAGCAATGCATGGTACTATACTAGACACAATGAGTGACCGTTTTCCTACCTTTGCCATACAATACCAAAACTTGAAGCAGAAACTCCACCATGATAATGCAATAAGGAATCTCACCTATATCCAGAGAGAGAAGCCTTCATTGTAGCCTTAAAATAATACTAGAATATAGTTAAAACCCTACCACGATGCTGTGGTGGGATTCAGCAAAACATTGTCTCTCAATTTATCCTTCACTTTATTAAAACAACACAAACTGCACCCCAAAAAACAGCCAACAATATTTTCTCTCTCACTCACATTCCTACTTCTACTACCAAAAGTACCTACAGAAACCCAAACCTACTACCATGGCCCTCTGACCAACTGACTTCAGAACATATCAGACTTGCTGCTGGTGCTCTAGCATATCCTGTCTATATCTTGAAACAGCTCTCAATCAAAGAGAAGTTATGCCTCATCACTCTGGAAAAAAATCCTTCATCATACTGCTAAACAAATGTGCTCTTCTGGAGACCTCACAAATTACAGGCATATAACAATACTGTCTTTTCTGCAAAAAATCATGAATTATATTACAGCAAACAACTTTCTCTTTCCACCACAGCATGGTATCAGACCTAACTCCAGTACAACCACTGCCCATTTATCTTCGCTGACACAATTGATCACAGTAGAAGTGCAGGCATCCTCATGTCTTCACTCTTTCTTGATCTAGCTAAAGCTTTTGTCATGGACTGCCACCAAACCCTTCTACATAAAGTCTCCTCAGTTGGTCTCGATATACCTTCATTCCACTGGTTCCATAGCTACCTAGCTGACAGAGAACATGCAGTGACATGGCAAAACACTTTCTCCTCTTTCTTACTGATCTTAGTAGGTGCTCCCTAATGATCATTACTTAACCTCCTTCTATTTAAACTATACATAAATGACATGCCCACTACCTCTAAACATGCCATAACAGTACAATACAGAGATGAGTCAACTGTCATCCAGGCAGCAAAAACCCTATCAATAGGATCATAGGATCACAGGAGGTTACTAGGCTACTGGCCCTGAGGCCCTTATAAGACTAACCAAGAGTTTAGCCCATGTTTAGACAAATCAGCACCTGATGACCCTGTCCAGCAGGGACATGGGTGGAATCCCAGGAGTACATTTTCTGTTTCCCATCCAGTTATCCAGGTTGCACTTTAAAAGGGGTAAAGAGGTACTCTGCTTGATGTGGAGAGGGAGTCTATTCCATAGATGGGAGAGTCTCTGGGACACAAATTTGTCCCACCAACAAGTCTTGTTGATGTCACAGACCAGGTTGAGGCTGCGCGTGTGGGTTACTTGAGTGGAACTTGACTTGTGGATATGCAGCAGTCCCATCAAGGTAGGGTCCGTGAATGCCTTGTATGCCAGAAAGAGGTCACCTCTGAGGAGTCTGTATGAAACTGAGTAGAGGGATAGGGCTTTTAGCCTATCTATGTATGGTAGATGTTTGAGGCCCTGGATTCTCCTGATGAAGAACCTGTGTGGTCTCTCCAGCAGCTGCATGTGCTCTGCGTGGTATATCCCAAAAGCGGCATTGTACTCAATAATGGGCCTTATAAGGGAAGAATACAGAGATGCTATGACTTCCTTGTCCCTGGATGAGTTAACCTTACTTATGAGGTGAGCCATGTAGAAGGCTTTTTGTACAATGGAAGCAACCTGGTGGTCAAAAGTCAGGTTGCTATAAACCTGGGTGCCCAAATCCCTCACAACTGATTGAGTGCTTAGGACATTGTTATTAATGTGATAATTTGTGGGGAACATCACTCTCCCCAAAGGGGATGATGATGCATTTTTGGTATTCAGCTTGAAGCCATGTTTCTGGCACCAGTCATTTGTCTGAGAGAGACCCTCTTGAAGGATGTCCACATCACTAGGGGAGTTGATGACAGCACCCAGCTTGCAGTCATCTGCAAACTTGTTCAGCTATAGCCCACTGGTTTTGGTCTGAACCTCAGAAAAGTATATCTCAAATAACAGAGGTCCCAAGACTGAACCATGGGGTATGCCGCTTGTTGCAGGTCTTTAGGTCTTGAGGTGGCTTCCCCTATTTTGACTCTTTGGGTTCTGTGAGTCAGCCAGTTTGCTACCCATCTGGTATCAAATTGATTGATGCCTAGTTGAGAGAGTTTATCTATTATGCCTGAGTGGGGAATAGTGTCTAAGGCTTTGCCCAAATCAAGACAGGTGTGCACCATCTTCCTCTCATCCATGGCTTTGATGACTGTCTCAAAGAAGTCGACCAAATTTAGACAACATGACCTCCCCTTGACAAAGCCACACTGTGTGGGATCACGTGTTTGGAGGCTGCTAATGTCCTTGTTAATGAGGTCCATGATAATCCATTCCAAGGCCTTACAGATCAGGCTAGTTAGGCTGATGGGTCTATAACTTCCCAGATCGGTGGACACTCCACCTTTGTGTAAAGGGATGACAGTGGCTGTCTTCCACTCAGCTGGGGTGCTTAGTGATGCTGCAAGTTCAATCCCCCAGCAATTGTTTTGTTCCATACAATCCTGTCTGAACAACTCCCAACTTCTTTTAAAGACTAAATACGTTCTATATACTCCCAAACAATTGTGTGAAACCCCCCCCCCAAAAGTCACTGTAACTTTAACAAACAGTAAAAAAATATAAATTTTTACACATACTAAACTGCTAGATGTGGCCACAGATAATGAGATAAAATCTGATCATCATATAGTTGAAGTGATATAAAAATAAAATAAAACCAAAACACCACAAAAAAGGCTTTCTGTGTAGAGTAAAAACATATCTCACTGATGTGGCTGGAAAAGGCATAGCTATAGCTTGTCTACTTCCAAACTCTCCTGTATGTCTCATTAGCCTTTACTAACCTAAAATTCATCTCCATGAAATAAATGTGAGCAATTGTATAGCAAAGCAGCACCATTTGCAACAAATCAACACTATAGCATTCCCCATTGCCTTACTCAAAAACAGCTAAATTGGCTTGAATGGGCACAACCACTGACTTACTCACAGTTAATGAGAGAACACAGGCTACTTCACACCTCTGAAAAATGCCCAGCATTAAAAAGTTTCAAATAGAAACCTTACTGCAAACATTTAACAAACAATACAGATGATTCCCTGTATTCAAAATGCATATCAAATAAATGGAATTTTCTCACAGCTCTCTTGAGACAACTAAGCACATAGCCATTTAAATGCCAACTCAGCCAACATCTTATGGATACCTAAATTTGTACCTGTCCATACCCAGGATAGACTCAAATATATTCAATGAACATCAAAAGCACTCTGAATATACCACTGTGGATCCCCAGGTTAGGCTAAACTTTCAAAGGTATAAAGAGTCTAATACTTAAACAACACTACTCCCCATGGCAGTGCATTATACCCTCTCTTCACATCTCACTATTTCATTTCTCACCTTTCAGGCTTCTCTTACTAACAAACCTTCTATCCTATCTATCAGTTCTTTTTCTCTTACCTTCTGTTGTCTACAAAACCTCTAAGGCTTTCTCAAATAATTCTTGCATTTCAAGATTTAATAAATGCTATCCCCTCTTCTTTTTATTAAATAATTTTCTTTCCCTCATCCTGCATATAGCTTAGGAATACATTTGTATTAATGAGACAGTCATGTTTTTTCTTGCTCTACCTTAATGACTGCTGCATTTTCTCTCCTCATATACATGTGACTTTGTTTAGTCTACCTATAGTATCTCTAACCTGCAGCAAATATAAATAAACAAACAAACAAACAAAGAAGTTTGGCACATGCGTTTTGTGCCAGGGATACGTATAAGGATCACCATTTTGGATTTTTGTTACTAAATTGTAGTCCAGAGTTGTCTAGACATGTTCTGTGCTGCTGAGTGTTGTCTGGAGACAATGAGGGATGTATTTTATTCATTTTGAAATACAGATGATGGTGATGTTATCAGCACAATCTGCTATAAATGCAGGGTTATTAACAAATATGGCGGGCATGTGTCTCTTTGAATTTACGGTGTTTGAGATTAAGAAAGTGTTGTACTTCAGTGAATTGTTAATCTCAGTCACAACAGTGCTGCTCCACAGCTTGTTCCATAATGAGATGAGGATCTGTTGTTTGTCCTCTCATTTATATCAGGTGTCTGGGAGTGCTGATTATGCAGATGAGAGCTCAACACAGACGTGATTCTGAATTGCTCAGTTTTCACACTGCTCACACTGGTTAAACTTTGTCTTACCTTTATACTCATGCCTGGGCACCTGAGGGCAATAATGCACATGCTCAGTAAAGTTCACTGCTCTAAGGGGATATCTGTAAATACAGACAACACGTGCTGATGCATAGTTTTCTGCCATTATATTCAAAGAAGCTGGGCTGCCATGTTTTAGATATAAAACTGCTATAGTCAAGCAGTATCATGTACTACTTATATTGGGCTTTTCTGCCTCCAGTCACGCAAATGAACTGATCCCCATTTCACAACATTTAGCATATGTGAAAATTTATGTGACAACAAATTTTCAACCATTTTCTGTGAAAACTGGTAGAAACATCAGTATTGCATCTGAAGGAGGATCTAAAGTACAAAAGTGGGGTGCTGATGGGACAAAAACCTTCCTGCGCCTACTGTATCAGAAATACATGGCAAGGGTCCAGAAAGGGGGTTATCGAGGCTCTAAGTATAAAGCAGATGCTTGGTACAACTTGGCACAAGAGATGACATGTACCACTGGTGTACCACATAATGCCAAGCAATGGTGTCATCATTATATTTACTTGTGAAGGTGATATCCTGACATTCTGAGCCAACAAGAGGCTGAGGTTAGGGAGTACCTACCACCTATATACTGTAAGTAATCCATGTCTTTCCTTCACATACAATCTGGCAATGCTTACCATGCAGATTTTTAATGCAAACTCATTTCTTTCTCCTCAGAACCTGGTCAAATTGCAGAGAGCAAGCAACTGCACAGTAAAAGGCTTGAGTGCCTCAGGGAGAACCTGGATGAGTATACCTGTTACAGATAGTATAAGTTTTACACTTCAGCAATCCAGTCAGTTGTTATGCTAGTATTATTTATTTGTGTGAATTTGTCTACCAGGGTAGAACACTGACCCGTTCAGATCAATTTCAGTCTCAGTCAAAAGCTGATCTGGCATACAAAATAGACAATAGTACAGTAATACATAAGTGATAATATAACAGTCCAGTAGCAAAGCAACACTTCAGATACACAGTATAGCCATTGTATTAATTTACAGTGTGTATACATGTTTGAAAATATTTCAGAAATTAGAGTACAATAAATCAGAGATGTAAAAAGGAGCAAAGGATCTTGGCTGAGTTTGGAGTGGAGAATAATTAAAGCAGTTATCTTTAAACAGCTTAAACAATTGTGTTTTTTTATAAAAGTACTTAGCTTCAGCTAGATTGTACAAGATAACAATAAAAAAAAACTTCTAAGACACAGGTGAGGATGCCATGTGCTGCTGAGCTCTGTGCAAATGAGCCAACATTGCAGACTGCCAAGTATTTAGGATCTAGCCTATTATGTTAAGGTGTTTAAGATGGCTGGGTAATAAATTAATACAAGTGCAACAGGTATGTTTAGAAATATTTGTTGCTCTAACAGTACACATCATTTCATATATTACCTGCTATGTTGAAAAACACAACTGCACATTAAGCAAGAACTTGTAGAGTTGAGTCTTTGCATCATGCTGGTTTAACCTTCAGAGCCAATACCTGTAGTTGGGGAGCCCCGGGTGTCAATTAATCTCCCACTGTGTTGTGGCTGGCAAGAACTGCAACTGTACTCACCACACTATCCTCCATTTTGGCGTTCTCCTTCCTTTTGTGTCTATGCTTGCCCGTGTTTGTTGTCCAATACTCACCATCTCCACGATCTTTCCTTTGACTTTCAGATGTCTCCTTCTTTTATTGTGTTCCTGTCTCTCTTTGTGTAAGCACTTCCCCTGTCAGTCTTACCTGGCTGTGTGTGTGTGTGTGTGTGTGTGTGTGTGTGCGCGCTCACGTGCATACACGCGCACGTGTGTGTGTGCATGCGCGGGTGTGTGTGTGCACGCACGTGTGTGTATTTGTGTGTATGCTTCCTACCCCAGCACTCTTACCTTCATTTGTACTTCCCTTACTAACTTCTCTAATTTATCTTCTCTTCATATATATATACAAAATGAGCACCTGACAACCCATTGTTCATTCCCTATTTTTTCACCTTATGTTCTACCTCTGCTTACTTACCACTTTGCATCAGTTTCCTAAATGCTCATTTCTAACCATTAATTCTGCTGACAAATATATTAACACACAAGCGTCATGTCCTTTAAGGCTGTGAAATAACTTCTCTCTCTTGCCACTACTGTGCATGATCTCACAGATTGTTCAGGCTCAAGTGCAACTAACAAGTACTGCTCTTGCTTTCAGTTTCTTGCACCCACAACATTGTTCTATGCACTGTTCCTGAATTTTGTTATGACTAAGTAGCACATAATTTAGCGACATGTCAAGGTGGGCAAGAGCCTGTTCTATTAGTTTAGCAGTTCATTGTCATATAAGATTATTGGATGGGTGAAGAGGTTAGTGGTGGGAAATCTGTTAATGTAGAAAAAAAATAACAAGAAGAGGACTGACCATTAAGGAACCCCTTTAACTGAGGGTCTTAGATTCAGAATGTGGGCCCTACCTTGAACTGGAAGTTTCTGATATATAGCTTTTAAACTGGCCTGCTGCTTGGTTACTAATGCCTGTGTCTGTGAGGGTGTTGCACAGAAGTTTGTAATACACCAGATCAAATGACTTTGTGGTGTCCACAAATACAGCACCCATGAGATTTATTTTATCCATATATCTATGTAGTATAGTGTCTTACCATGGCAGCTCATGGCATCGGACTGCAGGACTGTAGCCCCCCCCAGCTGTGTGAAGAAAAAGAAAAGAACACGCGTTGTACAATAAAATATTTATAAATTAAAACTGGCTGACTTGTGCTGTAAAAATGAGTCCAACTGACTCGCAAAATCCTGGGACTCAAACTGCGCATGCTCGTTGTTCAGCAAGTTCCGTTTTTTTTTTTCTCTGTAAAGCTGGACTGTCTCAGACTGCTGTAAAGGCAGTCCAGACTATGGAGAGTTCTGCATCAGTGTGTGATGCCCAGAAGTCTGTGCAGTAACCGCACAGTAAAGTGGAAGGGGGCTGACTGCCACGTCCACAGTCACTTACGTGACGTGAATGGCAGGATGGCTACTGATTGGTTCTCACTCAATTTCTGAAAAAGAGAGTGAGAAACAATCAGTAGTAGCAGGCAGTGCAGGACAGGACAGGTACTTTTGGTTACTTGCTACCGTACGGTATGTGGGTGTGCTAGTGCTACCATTGCCAATATTGAATCTGATTGCAAACAGCTTTCTTTGGGTACTTGCTATGGGGAGGAAAGATTTCCGGATTCCTGACCTAGCTAGCAGCTACTTAAAAAAAAAAACTACTTCGTTGTTTGTGACAGAAATGGACCGTCTCAGTCAATCACTCATCTTTCATTTTTTTGAGGTAAGTCAAAGGGGTTTTGTTTTAGCTAATGTTAAGAAAATATTCTTGTGCCAGAAGTAAATTATCCTGCTCTGGTAACACTATCTTGTACAGATTGTACCTCTTCCAATAATTCGATATTTTGAATCTAGATGGTGGTGTGCAAGCAACTTCATTTATTTTCGAAGTCCTCTGCTGAAAATTGACTTGTTCCAAGTCGGATTTTCCTGGTAAACAGATGTTAAATAAATAAATATTTGGTAGTCCTGTTTTCTTTTTTTTAATTTAAATTTAACTTGCATACTCTGACATGGCATTGATATCTTGGAAGGTGGCAGAAATGAATCACACTAAAATCAATAAAACAATGTATGCAGTAAGGAATTGTTGAGTGGGTAAGTACGCTAGGCAATAACACCCACTGAACCTGGTTAATACTTTATAGCTGTCCTGTAGTACAGAGAGAGTATTTTAACAAGGTAGTATGCTCTGGATCTATTGTGGTGTTATCTGATATGATGTACTTGTACAGTGCAGCACCTGTCTAGAGTGTAATCCCGAGAAAGGTGTGGAACACCAAGAAACATTACCTTCATAGCCAGTCAGAGTGTAGGATCATAACAACAGCCAAGAAACAAGGCAAGTGAACCTTTGGGATGTGAGAAATACATAGCAGGAGATGCTTGTAATATATACCCCTTTATTCCATGACCCCCAGGCTAGTGTAGTTTTTAGGCTCAGGTACAACATTGGCTTTTATTGCTTGTGCTACTGACCTGCTAATGAACAGCAATTATTTGGAATTTAATGGATCCATTATTGTTCATGATTGGTACTTATTGGGCCATGCTGTACTTAATAGGATGGCTTTCCTCAAAGGCCTAATGAGTAGATTGCTGTAGTGGGGTCACTAAAGTTGTGCCTTACTGGGGTAGGGAAGGGAGGAAAGTGAAAGTGTCTGGAATGGTTAATGGGAAGAATTAACCAGGCTCAATGTTGGAAGTAAAGTAGTGCTGCAGTTCAGTGTATCTGCTTACCAAATAAATAAGTAGAATCTAAAATGCTGAGGCATCTTGACCTGTTTCATTGGTTAACCTCATATCTGTCAGTTTATTTCTGCATTACTGGTATGAGGGATATTTAAAGATGCACGTTTTGGACCAGGAAGTGCTCTGGGAGATAAGGCTTATTCTGTTGAGAACCCATTAACCCAAAAAACGTTCATTCTATTTCATCTGATTAAACAAAAGTTTCTTATCTAATTTTTTTCCTGTGGAGTTCTTTCAACCTTTCCTTCCCTTTATAGTTGGAGACTTCCTCCCATCTCTCTCTCTAATGTAATAATTATTATCTTCAGTCAGTCAGATAAAATTTGTGTATTTTTTTCATAGCAGGGTCAACCAGATACACTTGACTTTAAGCATTTTTTCCTTGCAGTAGTGAACGAGATGCTAGTAGGTTGGCAGTGTGTTTGGGGGGGGAAGCTGTTGATGGATACTTTTTAAATATAGTATCCTGGCTGGGTTAACTATATACTAAGGAGACAGTGTGCCTGTTTTGGGGGCTGTTGATGTATTTATTTAATATAATATCCTGGCAGGGGTAACCAGATACTAAGGAGACAGTGTGTTTGTTTTGGGGGTTGTTGATGTATTTATTTAATATAATATGCTGGCAGGGGTAACTACATACTATGGAGGCAGTGTGTTTGTTTTGGGGGCTGTTGATGTATTTATTTAATATAATATCCTGGCAGGGTTAACTACATACTAAGGAAACAGTGTGTTTGTTTTGGGGGCTGTTGCTGGATTTATTTAATATAATATCCTGGCAGGGGTAACTCATACTAAGGAGGCAGTGTGTTTGTTTTGGGCATTGTTGACATATTTATTTAATATAATATCCTGGCAGGGGTAACTACATACTAAGAAGGCAGTGTGTTTGTTTTGGGGACTGTTGATGTATTTATTTAATATAATATCCTGACAGGGGTAACCAGATACTAAGGAGGCAGTGTGTTTGTTTTGGGGGCTGTTGATGTATTTATTTGATATAATATCCTGGCAGGGGTAACCAGATACTAAGGAGACAGTGCGTTTGTTTCAGGGGCTGTGGATGAATTTATTTAAAATAATACCCTAGCAGGGGTAACCAGATACTAAGGAAGCAGTGTGTTTGTTTTGGGGGCTGTTGCTGGATTTATTTAATATAATACCCGGCAGGGGTAACTGCATACTAAGGAGGCAGTGTGTTTGTTTTGGGGGCTGTTGATGCATTTATTTAATATAAATTCCTGGCAGGGGTAACTACATACTAAGGAGGCAGTGTGTTTGTTTTGGGGGCTGTTGATGTAATTATTTAATATAATATCCTGGCAGGGTTAACTACATGCTAAGGAAACAGTGTGTTTGTTTTGGGGGCTGTTGCTGGATTTATTTAATATAATATCCTAGCAGGGGTAACTCATACTAAGGAGGCAGTGTGTTTGTTTTGGGTGTTGTTGATGTATTTATTTAATATAATATCCTGTCATGGGTAACTACATACTAAGGAGGCAGTGTGTTTGTTTTGGGGGCTGTTGATGTATTTATTTAATATAATATCATGGCAGGGTAACTACATACTAAGGAGGCAGTGTGCTTGTTTTGGGGCTGTTGCTGGATTTATTTAATCTAATATCCTGGCAGGGGGAACTACATACTAAGGAGACAGTGTGTTTGTCTTTGGGGCTGTTGATGTATTTATTTAATATAATATCCTGGCAGGGGTAACCAGATACTAAGCAGGCAATGTGTTTGTTTTGGGGGCTGTTGATGGATTTATTTAATATAATATCCTGGCAGGGTTAATTATATACTAAGGATACAGTGTGTTTGTTTTGGGGGCTGTTGATGTATTTATTTAATATAAATAACCTGACAGGGGTAACTACATACTAAGGAGACAGTGTGTTTGTTTTGGGGATCATTGATGTATTTATTTAATATATCCTGGCAGGGGTAACCAGATACTAAGGAAGCAGTGTATTTGTTTTGGGGGTTGTTGATGGATTTATTTAATATAATATCCTGGCAGGTGTAAACAGATATTAAGGAGACAGTGTGTTTTTTTGGGGG
The DNA here is from genome assembly GCF_019279795.1 of Protopterus annectens. Classification (NCBI taxonomy): domain Eukaryota; kingdom Metazoa; phylum Chordata; order Ceratodontiformes; family Protopteridae; genus Protopterus; species Protopterus annectens. The sequence continues at coordinate 1,150,184,454 of NC_056732.1, read as the reverse complement.
GGGGCTGTTGATGGATTTATTTAATATAATATCCTGGCAGGGGTAAATAGATACTAAGGAGACAATGTGTTGTTTTGGGGGCTGTTGATGTATTTATTTAATATATTATCTTGGCAGGGGTAACTATATACTAAGGAGGCAGTGTGTTTGTTTTGGGGGCTGTTAAAGTATTTATTTAATATAATATCCTGGCAGAAGTAACCAGATACTAAGCAGGCAATGTGTTTGTTTTGAAGGCTGTTGATGTATTTATTTAATATAATATCCTGGCAGTGGTAACCAGATACTAAGGAGACAGTGTGTTTGTTTTGGGGGTTGTTGATGTATTTATTTAATATAATATCCTGGCAGGGGTAACCAGATACTAAGGAGGCAGTGTGTTTGTTTTGGGAGCTGTTGATTTATTTTTTTAATATAATACCCTGGCAGGGGTAACTGCATACTAATGAGGCAGTCCCCGGGATTCATGAAGCTTGCGCCAGGCACAGGTGTAGCATAGGCAGTATAACACCAAATATGGCCGTCGAGCGATTCAGGTACAATCCAATTCCACATGCACTACCGGCGTACGCCAGAACTGCGCACCCCTCAGCTTAGGTATGCTAATCACCCCATGCGTAGTGCCGCACCATGCAAATGAAGGTACATAGCGATTCATGAAGTGGTGCAGGCGTAGCGTAAGCCCATGGAAATGTAAACCAAAAGCACGGTTTACATTTTTCCAAACAGAACATCGGAGCTATGGAAGCGGACCAGACTCATGTATTACAAAGTTAACATATGCCTATGGCTAAATACACAGCCAATGGCATAAGAAAAGATGCACAACACCTAAAAAACAACATTTAATGTCATGTCCACAGCAACGCATAGTACAACCACAGGTCATGTGTGCGCAAACTGGAACACAAAGAAAATATATACAAATGTCATAAAATCGCAATGTAATACAAATCAGGATTTCACCATAATACTCAATGGTATGCATGGTACACCACAACCAAGCTGCAAGGGTTGCTGAGGGTCTGTGACAGTGTTCTGCACGGTAACTATGAATTAGTAGTCAGTGCCATGCAAATTAATACTGAATCGCAAACGTCCCGCCGGATTAAGGATGTACCATACGGAGCAGCTCTATAACACCGAGGAGTGTCTCAGAGGTATACATGACATCAGCAGTGGGGTGTGCCACCGTAGCTGTAAGCACATTGGAGCAATGCAAATCTGGCCTGGCCATTGCTAAGCAAAGCCGCAGGACAGGGGTGGGGAGGTAGGCATAGCATCGTTTAGCTGAGAGCACATATGTTGCCCGAAAGCGCATGTGTACGGGGATGAAAACGTGCCCGAAACCCAGTAAGCAGATGCACGCACCGCGAACCATAGCACAAACAGGAAGTTCAGGGGAAAAAAAGAAGGAAATGCTGCAGTAGGGTGATTGGAGTACAACTGAGCAATTAACACCTATTAACTCACAGTGGGCAATCGACGGCAGCTGACAAGTCTGCTTGCAGAAACCTGCACAACAGGATAAGGGAGGTGTCGGATTGCAAAGAAAGGAGAACTGTCATAGTAGAGCAAAGCAAACCTACAGTAGACCAGCAATAGAACACATTACGCAAGATAAGCCAGGTCTAGGAAAGAACAAATGAAAGCAGGCTTCAGGATGCATGCCAGAAAATGGTAGGTGAAACATGAAGAAATGTAAAGGGAAGGGCAAGAGGTAATCCATGGCAGCCAAATGTAATTCAACACCAAAGGCACCACAATAGTAGTTCCTGTAGTAAAACACATAAGATACCCTGTAGCTACGATCGTACATACACACCTATGACATCATCGGTGTTCACAACACAATAGTATAAAGTGTGAAAGCACCCTACACACACCTGTGTATTCCCAAACACTGCACCATAGGTGTAAACACACGGGGAACTTTTAAAATGTACATGTTGGGAGCTGCCATAGCTGCGATTCATCACAATGTGTTAGAGACTGACGGTGTTGTGGAGGATGATGCTGACAACCACCGCAGGCCACGGAGGAGGAGAAGAGTGTTCAGACCAAGGGTAACCTACCAGGGGCTACATGATCTGGAGATAGTAGAGCGTTACAGGGTGGACAGGGACATCTTACAGCAAATAGTTGAGCTGTGCCGGCCATGCCTGAGAACCAGAAACAACAGAGGGGAACCCATCCCAGTGGACATGAAAGTATGTGTAAGCTTGCGAATACTAGCCACAGGTACCTTTTAAAGGCCAACTGGAGATATAATGGGGATCTCACAGGCATCAGCATCCAGGGTACTACACCAGTTCCTGGATGCCATGTTCCCACATGCCAATGAGCATATATACTTCCCCCGAACTCAGGAGGAGTTGGCCAGCAATATGCGTCACTTCCACCATGTGGCACACTACCCGGAGGTACTGGGTGCGATAGACTATATCACATACATATCAAGTCACCACATGGTGAGCATAGTAGGCGCTACATAAACTGCAAGGGATTCCACTCCATCAACTGCCAGGTCATGTGCAATGCCCAGGGCATTATCATGGATGTGTGTGCTGGCAGCCCTGGAAGCTACCATGACTCCCATATCTGGCATGCCTCACAGCTGTATCAGGTATTTGTCAGGGGGGACATCCCACATGGCCACCTTGTGCGGGATGCTAGCTATGCACTCGAGCCGTGGATGATGACTCTCATCAGAAATGCACACACACCCATGCAAGAACGCCATAATGAGGCACACGCACAAACCAGAATCATCATAGAGCATGTGTTTGGGATGCAGAAACCACGGTTCCGTTGCTTGGACACATCTGGTGGAGCCTTGCAGTACTCTCCAGGCACATGTGCCCACATCTTCATAGTATGTGCCATGCTACATAATATGATCCTGCGGAAACAGCTGCAGCAGGGACAAAATGGTGAATGTCCTCATAGCCCACCGCAATTGCCAAGGCCATCACAGGCACAGAGGGATTCAGACCACGAACACCCTGTGCCAGCTCCAGTAGGCAGACAGAGGCATGCCCAATATGCCTATGCCTTGGCAAAGAGGGAACGTATAGCACATACTCTGACAGTGTAGGCCCCAATGGACTGACACACCTTTCCACCTGCACACACAGTAAAATGGATGACACACACACACGACCACCTGTAAATTGTAATGTATAGGTGGCCTACTGTGTGAATCCTACATAGGCAGCCCTCAAACATTGTACACACAACAGCTATTGGAACAAGGAATGTCAACATCTGAACAGTACATGCACCTATCAGCATATGTTGGTGCTGTGTGTATAGGTTCCTAGGTACATCGGTAGGTACACGCCCGATTGTCAGAGACCATACACAAAACGAGGCAAACAGTGTCTGCTGTTGCCACAACATCGAGTAACCAACTGTCGCTCAGTGGAGCGGAGGCAATCGTGGGATCGCACGTGTGTAAGCACTGTTCTCCACACACTCTGCACGGATTCCTTGCTGCATTAATGAGGGGCTCCACATAATGTAATCATGGATGTCGTGTTAAGGCATGGGGTGTACCCATGACAGGTATCCGTCACCCCAGCATGCTCCACCTACGGTCGTTTGAAGGTGTAGCACATTATTGTGTGTGGCTCACTGTGATATACATACCCAATGCTGGAGTACATCCAGTAAACATCGCATGGACATACCATTAATTGGACTCATCCATATGTAAACTAACTGAGTTACCCATGTGATTGCAGTATGGAGTAACAGCCATAGTATACTCCACATACAAAATGCCATAACACGTGTACAAATCCCAGATGCCCAAGTGGTAAATGCAGTGACCGTCGTGCATGTTCCCGGTCCCACGTCCTGCAAGGGATGTAACGTAATCCCAAAGGCACAAATAATGCATGTCGGATGCAGGTCATCAGATCATGTTTAGCACACGTTAGTGGGAATATGCGTTGCCCAGTGCTGGTAAGCGTCGTTTAAATATGACTATACGGACATGTGCGAAACAGGGCTAAGCTTCTCTGAATATCGCGCAGATCATGGTCAATGATGTCCAGAACAGGTGAAACCAGCATTATTCACCCCTGTACTAATAGTGCCTGCTCTGAAGGGTAAAACGACCACTGCCAGGAGTAGAACACGCAATCATGTATACAATCACCTAACGCTATGGTAGCCAAGATGTACCTACGGCAGGTGTGTAATGTGACAGATTCAAACACAAAAGTGCGGAGTCCAGGAAATAGTATACACCAACAAGTACACAATGAAAGGTGTATTCTGCCTGTCACTCTCTCTATCAGATATATATATATATATATATATATATATATATATATATATATATATACATATATATATATAATACAGATAGAAAGGGTGATAGAGAGATATATGTTGATATATACAGATTCACCGATATCTGCAAATATATAGATAGGTCAACGACATGTACACAACCATGGAGGTACAAATAAATAGGATACTGCCAACTATGGAATGTGTCACATACCGACATGCGTAACCACGAGGCTGAAAGACCGAAAGAACACAGTACCGGAACACTAGAACTGCGAGTAATATTATCACGATATGAAGGGACATTTAGATACCGCTGCCGGTGTTGCGGTCCACGTAGGTACTATATTCAACTGTGTTTGTGATTGCCATAGTCTGTGTATGTGTGTGTTGAGGGTGCCGTGTGTGTGTTTGTGTGACTGTAATGTGTGTGTGTGTGTGTCTGCAACGTGTGTCTGTTAGTGCCAACTCGGAGGTAGATCATTACGGTAGGTGTGGTTATAGCTAGCCATAGGCATACAGGTACCACCTGTCCCACATTAGGAGGGACAGCCCCTCCCTGTGCAGTTGTGTCCTGACATAAAACATTAAAAAGGGCAAATGTCCGAGATTGTAGGACATTATTATGTCCCATATATTATGTAATAGTTGCATTAAATAGTTATGCCTGTATGTAAGAAACGTAAATGTTACATGCAAAATGATAAGTAGCCAAAGTCCTACAACAATAAGTATGTATTGAGGATAAAAGTATGTGCTATCCTGTGTACTGACCGTGGGTATGTGTCGGCCTGTAAACACCGATGTGTGTCCAGCAAGTGTCCCACAATGGCCATTTGAAAAGGTGGCAACCCATGCCAAAGAGCTTCAGTTACCAACACAACTGCAATGAGTTCAAATATCTGGGACAGAAATACACGGGACAGCTGTCATTTAGTAACATCCCTTTACATATCGCTGTAATTCCGGAGGTATGGAAGTATCAACCTCACCTGCATACTATATAGAAACCTATTAATAACGGCCCAATGTATATGCCCGTAACAAAAGTCTACTAACTGATGAGTCTTTAATTAGGGAAGGAGCCCACACACATATATGGAATATGTAGAAATGCAAGCCCCACATACCTGTATATGTTACATACACCCACCTACATCCCCCACACATGAAACTATAGCAATACAGACTGTAATTACAGCACAAACATCCAGTCAGTCAATTATATCTGCAAAAGCATTAACATACCTTGTGAGAGACACATTTTAAAGGTGCCATGTGAAATTGTAGCCGTTGTATAATGGAACAAACGGCGATGTTACAGGTTTTGTTTGCAATAGTCCCTTATCAGACGGTTGGGATGACAGGTACACTCACATGTAGAACCACATACTCTAGCCATCACACACAATCCACGGGGGACATAAATCCAAACTATCCATGTCTGTACACATAGCAGTTGCAATTACACACAACAAAACACAATACAGGCTGTCTCCCTGAAGGTAGGGCAAATGGGCAATGCCCAAGTGGAGAATTCAATTATACTCCACTGTTGCCACATAATTGGTGAATGGAGTAGCTGCACAGCTGATGTGCAAGTAATAATTCACTCAGAAACACCAATTGACGGCAGGAAACTACATGTTACAGGTATCGACGTATATAAGGATGACTTGCCAGACATTCAAACCATATGCTCATACCATAGAACTGTTTAAACAGTGTAAGAGAGATAGTTACAAAAGTTCGGAAGGATAACAAGGTATGTAGAACACTCAGTATGTAAGTGTATGTATAGCCTGTTTTGTATTAATTATGTTAGTGTATGTATAGCCTGTTTTGTATTAATTAAAAGTGTCCGCAATGCATAAAGTGGGAAAAGGTATTATGTAGTGATGTCTTGCTGAGCATAGTAACGCTTATAGAAATTGTGTGTCCTGCAGTGGGCCACAAGGTAAACATCACAGACACCACAAGGGATGCTACATGAGGGCTTTAAACAGAACAATTCCGTACCACCTGCCGTCAGTGGTAGGGTATGTCCAACAAGTACGTGCCATAGCAGGGGATAGTATATGTTGATATACTGTCACAGTAGGCATGTGTATGGGCATATAACAACAATGACATGTCTAAGGTGGTCCCGCTGTGCAAGTATGCTTTGCATTATGGGATAATATGTAAAATATGTGTAATGTACAGTATTGTAGATAGATATGTCAGATATTCTACACAGCATAACAGGCATATCATGCATACCAAAGGTATCGTCTATTGGCATGTACAATATACAATAACAGGATACATATGGCTTGTAGTCACGGGACACTGTAACAGCATGATAGCTAATCTAAATGGAAGAGCTACTCAATTAACCATGCACAAAGGACATGTAATAGCTTCACAGGTTCATAGTGGGGTACTATGCAGTCTGGCAAGTCTATGTGTAAGCCCAACTACAGTGTTTACACCAGCGGCACCTCTCTAGGGTAGTGCCCTGTCTGTGAACAGCAGAGCCATGTGTTACCTGCACCTCTGCACAGTACAGCCACTGCAGTGATACCTGGCATACATGAGTGTCTCCCATCCACCAAGTGAGGTATCACATGAACAGTGCTACTGCGTGTCCTGCGTGATGTACATAGGAATCATGTTCCAAAGCATGGTGAGTGTCTGGTTTGGGAATGTAACCCTCAAGCACATCCCACTCATCGTTGCGTGTGTGCATATATCCATGAGCATGTTGCTCACAGTGGCTTTTGCTTATGTTGCTTATGTGGAGTATATCCATGAATATTGTTGTGGACATGGGCCCTGTCTGTTCAGCAGAGGTCACCCCTGAATATGTAGTATGCAAATGTGTACAGATGTGGTGTCCGTAGTTCTGCCGCATACGTCAACCGTCGGAGCTCAATAAACGTCATGGCGTGTTAATGTTGTGGTATGTAAAGCCGTAGCTGTTCTGTAAGGTACACCCTAAACGGGGTGTTGTACCCTTGAATGTGTGTATACGTCTCGAGTTCAGAGGTACAATGGGTGCCTATGTTCCAGCTACAAACCCAGTACAGATAAGTGTGGCCACGCAGAAGGATATCCACGCCACAGTGGCAATATGGTTATCAAAGGAGTGGGTGCAACATACGTGTGTACTATGATCACGTACAATGTGACATGTATGTAGGGGACTACCAAATATGTGATAGTCAGTGGGTGAATGGTGTAATGCAAAGGGGATGTTCATGCACCTTGTGTCATGCAGCTTGAGGCCATGATATTGATATCAGGTATCCGTCACAGTGACACCCTTATGGAGGGAGTCAGTATCAGCTGGTGGATCAGTCATGGCGCTTTGTATGCAGTTGTCTGGAAAGCTAGTCAGGGAAAGTCCCTCTGTACTAGCCTGTACCTCAGGGAAGCATATACCAAACATGAGGGGCCCTATGACTGAGGACTGTGGTACGCCAAGTGTAACTAAAATACAGTAGGTACTATGGTATGCTACCCTCATTGTGTGTGTTCTGTCTGTGAGCCACTTTGCATAACATCCTGAGACATAGGGGTCGATGTGCAGGTGGATGTGTATGTTGTCAATACCAGAATGGAGAACGGTGCTGAAAGCCAATGAGAGGACAATGTAGGCTGTGTGGACCCCCTTACCATCATCAACTACCCTGGTAACTGTATCAAATGAGTCCACCAGGAGTAGGAGCCATGCTCTGGCTCTAACAAGTCCAACCTGGGTGGCATCAAAAGACCGGAGCCCACCAATGTCTCTGTGAATGACTTCCATGATGATGTGCCCCATAGGCTTGCAGAACAGTCCAGTCAGGCGTATAGGGCAATAGTCCATCTCATGCATTGTGGCGCCACCTGTGTGGAGTGTGATAACTGTTGCTGTGTGCCATTCATAGGTTCATAGGTTCATAGGTTCATACTAGGCTATCTGCCCGAGGGCATTTACAAGCCTAGCCCATAGTTTTGTGGCTTACGCCACCCCTTTAGTATGGGGAACTATACCCATTATTTTGCTGTGCCTCTGTTGAGCAGTGACACTGAGGTAATCCCTGGGGTATATCTGCGATCTCCCATCCATTGGTCAAGATTTCTCTTGAACAAGGCCAGCGAGGTGCTCTGCCTCACATATACCGGGATTTTATTCCACAGCATAGGGAGTCTTTGGGTGATGAATCTATCCCTCCAGCACGTCCTATTAATAGCCGTGTCGAGGTTTAAGTCTCCGCCCTTGTGGCTCTGACGGATCTAGATTTTTGAGGTGAAGCATATTCATCAAATCTGGGTTTGACATGGCCTTGTATGTTAGGCAAAGGTCACCACTGAGCAGCGGTGGCGACTGAATAGAGCTGGAGTTCTTTCAGTCGGGCAGCATAGGACAGATGTTTGAGACCCTTTATCCTTTTGGTGAGGAACTTTGTGGCCTCCAGCTGCTGCAAGTGTCGGGTCAGATACATTCGAATGGGGCATTGTACTCAATCATTGGTCTGATGAGTGATGAGTATAGGAGACTATGACCTCCCTTGATCTAGATGAGAATCCTTCATGATAAGGTGGGCAATGTAGAAGGTCTTCCTAACTACTTTAGCTACATGGGTGTCGAATGACAGACTACTATCAACCTGGGTCCCCAGGTCCCTGATAACTTCTTCTGTACTCAGTGGATTGCCACCTATTTGGTAGCTAGGGGTAACCTTGTTTTTCCCAAGGGTATGACTATGCATTTTTTGGCATTTAACTTTAGGCCATGGCTCTGGCACCAGTTATCCGTTTCTGTGAGACCCTTCTGAAGGATATCTGTGCCAGATGTGTTTTCTACTATGGCGCCCAGTTTGCAGTCATCTGCAAACTTTGTCAGCCATAACCCTCCTGTGTTTGCTTGTACTTGAAAAGTAGATGCCAAACAAGAGTGGGCCCAGGACTGAGCCCTGTGGTACACCACTTGTGACAGGCTTTGAGTCTGACATGGCGCCAGCAACTCTGACCCTGTGGGTTCTGTCACTCAGCCAGTTTGCAACCCATCTTGTGATGTATGGGTTAACATTTAAGCTGATGAGTTTTTCAATGATACCCGAGTGGGGTATTGTATCAAAGGCCTTCGCCAGATCGAGGTAGGCTGTATGGACTGCCTTTCCCTCATCAATGGCTTTGGTGACTGTTTGAAAAAGTCAACCAAGTTTAGAAGGCATGATCTGCCTTTGACAAAGCCAAACTGGGATGGATCCAAAGTCTGCAAATTCCTATGTCTTTATTTATGAGGTCCATTATGACCCTCTCCATGGCTTTGCAGATAAGGCTTGTCAAGCTAATGGGCGGTAATTTCCAGGGTCGGTGGAGGCACCGCCTTTGTGAAGTGGGACCACAGTTGCAGTGCGCCACTCCTGGGTATGTATCCAGAGGTAAGACTATGATTAAACAGCTGTCCTAGCTGTGGGTTTAATTCCTCGTTGAGTTCGTGGAGCACACAGCCGGGGACACCATCAGGTCCCATGGATGCTGTGTTTTTGCTTTGGAGAGAGCAGTTCTCACTTGGCGTTGGAGATGTTTGGGGGCTGCAATCGCTTGGTATAGATATCTCTCCTTTTGGGAGAAGTTTGCACTGAACCTGTCAGCCAGTATGTTGGCAATGTCTGTAGGATCAGTAATCTTCACATCATTTTGAACTAGTTCTGAGCATATCTGGGAGTTTCCTCCCAGGTTTCTAACATAGCTAAAGAAGGCCTTATGATTGTCTTTTGAGTCTTTAGCTATTTTTCTCTCAAAATTTGCTTTGGATGATTTTATGAGAGCTCTTAGTTTTTACTTATAGTGATCAAGGGTGTCTTACCTTTTAAGGATTTTGCTCTATCTTGTAGTAGCTTCCTCCTTTTGTTGTAGAGTTTGTTTATGGCTGGGGTCCACCAGAGTGGACGCTTGCCTTGGTACAAAGAGTCTTTGTTTTGCTTGGGATTGCCTTATCCATGCAGTCCTGCAGGTGCTGGTAGAAGGCATTTGTAAGTGATTCAGCTTGAGTACTGTTTTCCGGCTCGGGGGCCTTAAAGGAGACCACACTAGTCTTTAGAAGTGTGAAGTCGGCTTTCAAGAAGTTCTTTACTGTGGTCTTTTTTATTTCAGGTGTGGGTGGGATGAGGACCTCCAGCGAGATTAGTTTGTGATCTGATCTCACCAGTGAGGGGTATACTTCGGTGTTGAACATTGTGCTCCCATGTTCGTGATGATGAGATCAAGTATGTTTTCTCCTCTTGTGGGGATGGTGACTAGTTGTTCCATGGCATTTGAGTTTATGAATTCCAGGAACTTTTGGGCTACGGTGTTTGGGCTTGAGTAGTGTTCCCAGTCTATATTAGGGTAATTGAAGTCACCTAGTATGATGGTGTTTGGTGATACATTTATCCCTCTAGTGTTTTCAGGAAGGCCATGTGAGGTTCCTGAGTTTGTGAGGTGGCCTGTAACATGCTACAATTTGCAGAGCAGTCTTGCCTATGGTTAATTGCACCTGGATGGTCTCCGATGCATCGTGTTGCCACCAGTCTTGAGGTGTGGGTGTCTTTGATGAATATGGATACCCCCTCCTTTCTTGGTATTGTCCGGATTTTGGGGCGAGCATGATAAGAGATAAAACCTGATAGTGCTGGGGTGCTCTCAGGAGCCTTGAACCAGGTTTCTGTCACTGCACAGACATCAATGTTCTCCATACTGAGAAGGGCCTCGAGTGCGTGCATTTTGAGATTTAGACTTCTGGCATTGAGCAGCATTACCCTTAGTTTTTCCTTTTTGTGTTCTAGGGTGGTAGGTTTAGAATTTGAGCCTTGCCTAAAAAGGCACTATGGGGTGGCAAGAGCCTTTGCCAATATCCGAATCCCAGGGTGACAGGTGCAAGCCGTCCCTGGCAGCGTGGCTTGTCCAGCATGTCATCCCAGGCAGACAGACATTGGATCCCCTTTGAATGACACCAGAGTTTAAGCCAATTGTTAAAGCTGATCATCTTATCTCTGTATTGTGGCATCATTCTTGGTGAAGGTAGGATACTGCTCAAGGTCAGGGTCATACCTGCCTGGGCTACATAATCAGAGAGCTCCTCAATGTCTCTTTTCATGTAGTCCAAGGAGGTACGTCTCAGGTCGTTTACACCAGCGTGGACAATGACTGAGTCATATTTGTACCTGCTGTTGAGAGACCTGAGTGCTTGCGTTATGTGGCGGATTCTAGCGCCCGACAGGCAGCTTAGGGGCCACAATGTCTGATACAAGGCTATTACTGAATATGGTGGCCAAGTGGGGAGACATGTCATTCAGAGGTTTGTGTAAATCACAGCTTGGGATGTTGAACGGTCACATGGAGTCAGTGTTCCAGGCCTTATAGAGTGCAGGTTAGTACTGTGTAGTTGTGACAGCAGGGACACCGCAATGTTCCTGCATGGATTGTGGCCCTGTAGGGAGTGAGAAGATGTAATGTTAGCATTGAACGCATCCACCAGCATGTTGCCAACATCACTTGGTTCTGTAATGTTCCTGAGTAACTGTTATATGTCAGACCAGATGTGGGTATTGCCATTGACTACTGACATACCTCCATAATGCCTTGTGGTACACCCTGGAATGTGTCGCAGTAATGTTTACATAGCTAGGTTCGGAGTATGTGATGAGGGATCCCGTAGCCCTACTGAGGCTGACCAGTGAGCTACACCACCCATGGGATTGTACTCCACTTTGCAACAGCCTCCACCTGTTGTTGTAAATTATGTCCATGGAACTGGATCCCCAGAGTGGCTTCCATTATCTTGTAGGTACCATCATGGCTCTGTGTGGAATAGCATGATCCATGCAGTCATGTATGTGCTAATGAAGTGCACTGGGGTATGTTTCAGCATTTGTATGTGCATTGTCCATCTGCACGGGTGTCATGACGTTAACTACTGCTGTCATAAAACATCTGCAGTAGGCATTGTAGTACTCTTGTACTTTGTATGCTGTGAAGGGTGTGGTGCTAGGATGTGGATAACAAGGGTGATTAGCATATGTTCGGAATCCACCAACGAGGGGATAACCCCAGGTGTGGAACACCAGTCACATGTTGGTAGTGTCCATGTCTAGGATATTGTTGGTCTTGGAGGTGGTGTGTATGGGTTGATCCAGCCGAGTGGAGGTTATGAATCCCAGACAGCATTGGCCTAATGTGTCGGTACATGAGTGGCTATCCCAGTTAAGTGTGGGGTAGTGTCAGTCTCACATCAGTAGTACCTGTCTGAACCCTACTGTCCAGTACACCAAGAAATGAGGTCTGGTAACCGTGGGGTATGCTGTTGAATCCATAGCATGTTACAATGTGTATAGCAGTTCTGGCCACAGTTAGTTGCACGTGGAGCACCTCTGATGCATTGTGCTAAGTAACGAGCCAGGATGTGTGTACAACATAGTGGAATATGGGAACACCTCAGCCGTGGGTGTGCCAGTCCAGGTTACATGACTGAAAGGTGTGGTCTGTGTATAACCTGTCATTGCAGGTGTGCTCTGCAGAGCCTAGAGGCAGGTCCCAGGCACTGCAGAGATATTGAAATGGTCCATTATAAGGAGTACCTTGCCTGCGTGCGTCAGAGATGAAGATGTCAAGCTTTGCATCACATGACCCCATGTTTTGCTTGCCTGTTCCCGTTCTGGTGGTGAATGTTATTGGAAACTGTGCAAGACAGGCAGTATAGAAGCAGCAAGAGCCTTACATGTTATCTGTACACCCAGGGCTGACAGGTGCAGGTCATCTGTGCCAAAGCATCGTGTTTTGTTGACCATGTCAGTCAAAGCGGACAGATACCAGATGCCTGTGGAATGACAGCAGAAGCATAGGCGACTGTTGAAGTGACACAGTCAGTCATTGTACAGTGGTATCAGGTCCGGATGAATGCATAATGCTCCCCAGGGCTTGGCCCATACCTTCAGGGCTACAAGACCGGTGAGCTATTGCATGTCCATGCACACGTAGTCTGTGAAGTTGCATCTCAGGGCAGTCAGACTAACATGGAGAATGACAGTCAAATTATACCTGGTGAGGTGTGACATGGGTGCATAGGTTATGTTGCAGAACCAGTTACCCGACAGCAAGATGTAAACGACTATCGCCTTGTGTAGCCTGCTGAGTGGGACATCAGTGTGACCGCCTACAGAGTCACCTATGACTGGTGTGTTGTGTATGTTGTAACACCCTATTGGCTGTATGTGATGGGCACACATGAGTCTGTGGGCTATAAATTATTGTTGTTGTGTTTGGTGATGGGGGCTGCCTTTGGTGTCTACATGGAGAGGTACTGCACAAGTTGTACTCGTATGTGTGGCCTGTGGTGGTGGAGATCTTGTGAGACTATGTGATGAGTGGGGTGTGTTGCAAATGTTACACATCCCCACATGATTGTCAGGTTCAGTCAGGGTTGGTGACAGCATTATCCCCAGCATGGCTGCATATGTGCATCTCCCACAGGCTGTAGTGTCATATGTTGGGAGGTGAGCATTGACTGTGTACATGAGACAATTGCTCTATTGCCACATGCATGCCATATTCATCATATAGACAGGCAATAGCACTGGTACGTGACAGTTGGACATGCCTGTATATATAACCATGTCTCACAAGATATGTGAGTTACATGTGTACAACAGCTGTTGTACTGTAAGCAAGCTGGAAATGTAAGGACAGACAGTGTACTTGTGAGAAATGGTCTGGAATGGGTGCTATATTAATCAGTAGCTCATGAAGTGCTCGCAAGTTCTGAACAAGTGCTGAGCATGAAAATACAATACAGATAGGGTGTTGGATAATATCAACCCACAAGTGGTGATGACAGTCATAATTGGTGGCTCCGCACTATTACCCTGCTGAGCATGGTCTGCAAGTCCATGAACCATTATCAATGTAGATGTTAGCAGTACAGATGTAGATGACAGTACTGATGTTTGACTACATGTACCTTCATATGTCACAGGAGTGTTCTACCAGTGGCCTGTTGACAGAATCAACACTACAAAAGGTGCCAGAGTGACATGTGCATATCACACCAGTGACAGTAAAACAGGGTTAATGTGTTGTACTCCCCCCTCATTGTAGCCCATACCACACAGACAAGTGCGAGGCATCTATGTATGTAAGGATGTGAATGGCCATGACCTATGAGCAATAGCTGTCTCAGTGTTGTGAACAACATACAGAATGGGCTTTATGGGTGAGATATGTGACATATGTGCACATTCTGACAGATGATATCAGCATTGTCACCACTAGGTGAATATCCCTGTACCCATTAACTACCACCTAGGTTGCGGTCAACATTATGGACACTGTGTAAGGGATGGTGCTGTGCAGTTCACCTCCCTGAGTTGGTGACATCTCCAAGCCTCTTATGTAGTCATACGAGGCACCCATGTCATGACAGGGTGCCATCCATGAGCATGGAGATCATTGTACAGGCATACTCAGTACTCGGGTGACCAATATTGAATCACATATCACCTTTAAGGGGTATTGGCCATGCGTGGATGGGTGATACCAGCCTTCACAATCCTCACCTCCACTATGCAGCATGCTGGCTACCTTGCATAAAGACATGTGCTACACTAGGATGTTGGACATGCTACATGTACATATCTGATCTGAAAGACATACATCATGGACAGCCACCGTCCTACTACTAGGATCGCCACATGTTGGACAGATTCCTGTGCCATACATGTGACATACTCCCGCCATACCATGCAACTCTGTCCATCAAAGCTGCACATGTCATCTCTGTCATACATGGTGTGATGACCGCATGGTAGATGTATTATCAACTGTCTGGATCAGTAATGTGGCACTGATGCACCTCGCGGTGGCAAAATGGCTGTCGGATACAGCTAGGAAACCTTGCCCGTATATGCTATAGTTGATAACCATCCCTGCGAATGACATCTGACTAGCCATTGTCCCATGTCTATCACATGTGCAACACAGGCGATCCATGGCAGGATGTTGAACAGCTGTACAGTGCCGTGTCGATGTATATGGCAAAACACATGCATGTAAAGGTTTCCATGCGTATGTGTGCATTGTCACTGCTCAAGTCCATTAAGGCAGTGTATGTGTTGATATGTGACATATACACAGCATCAAGGTTAACAGCATTACCGTGGACACATCCAGGCATGTGCTGATAGGTAAGGACACCAGTGCAGGCAGACAGACATGCCCACATCAAGACAGAATTCACATGGAGTATGAACAATGTAATGAGGTGACACACATATATGGTGATGATATTCAATGCATAACGGGTGTTACATGCGTGCGACACAAACATGTCAGTCATGTCAGTGTCATGATGATTTGCAAAGATAACTGTGCAGATGTACTAGATTTACTAGAAATGTTTGTGCAGCTGTATCTCTGTACATCTCTGATACTGTGACCCGTCACCATCATTATGTCTTACAGATAATGCCTCATTCATGCCTGCCAGCATATAGCCTCCAGGAGGATGATGTCCTCATCCCGTACCTCCATGAGAACTATGACGTGTTGTTCAGCCATGTGTTACAGCATGCCCAGCAGTGTGATGACCTGTGGCAGGATCTTCACAGGAGGGTGAATGATGTGGGTGGCCATAACCGCACCTACCAGCAGGTGCGCAGACACTGCACGGACTTGATATGACAGGCAAAACAGCATGCCACTGCAATCACCAGGGAACAAGGTGGAACAGGTGGTGGGCCACGAACTCAGCCCCCACTCACACACACCGAGGAGCTACTGGCCAGTCTGGGGACACCCTCAGAACAGCATCCACAAACACTAGCTGTCATCGTGGAAGTGGGTGTCTCCCAACCAATGAGCCTGGAGTTGCCTGGTAAGTCAGTACTGCACACATGACTATTATATCCAATTTAGTTGCATGTGTCACTGTACATTATGTAATGTAACATCATATGCAAGGTATGTTGACACACATGCTGCATACTACAGTATGCTACCATGTGTATTCACACATGTGCATACTATATGCTATTGTACAGGCAAATGTGTTAACATGCACAGTGCACCCTGCGGCTGTCATACAGTCATGGATAATGTTCAAACTGCTGTGTCACCCCTATACAGGTATCTCTGGTGTGCCTCACAGACATCAGTCTGTTGCAGGTGAGATTGTCATCAGTATCAGGCATGTTAAAGCATAGATCTATTCCCCATGTGGCCAGTTAACACTTGTACACTTGATGTTCGGTCTAGTCACGATATACAGGTCGCATCACCCGTCATTCACACTGGCTACCCATATATACAAATGAAATGATACACCGACATGAAACCACAGTATCTGTCATTGCTACATGTGTGGACAGCTGTGCATACAACAGTGGAGGTGTTGTACAATGTAAGCATATGTACTATACATTGGAACAACACGTGTGATATGCAAACAGTACCACACAGTGAGCTGGGATATGGGCAGCCCACAGGAGTCACCATTGTGTTATATGCCCCTGCAATGGGTGCACACATTGTGATGTGCCATCTGACATGCCCCAGACACGTAGTGTTCTGGCTGCAATATTGTCACACTATCCCATAACACATACCCTACATACTAAACATACAACCCGTTGTCTGCATAGCCCTGTGGATGGTCACATATCTGACATCTATGGGTGTTATTCACATGGGACAACACAGACATGTGAGATAGATGGCCATCACAAACATTTGGACAACACATGTTCACACATGGCCATGGGGGATGGCCAGAGACATGTAGCCACACAGTAGATGTGATGTGTATACGCCCTGTTGCACATTGTTCGCACATGGTCCAATTATAGCCTTAGTTGACTGATTATACTGTTGATGTGGTACACTGGACATCCTAAAAGCCTGTGCACAGCTAGTGGATGTGTCACTTAAATCTACCATACAAGATATAATTGAACATCACGACTGTGTCATAGCATGACAGTAGTCACCTGTACAGCTTCCACAGACATTGACACCACATCAGGCCACAGATACTGTACATCTCCCTTGCTGCTGTAGGACATCACCGTTAGCTGTGCACCTCGTGTGTGTGGTACATCAATGTCATGTGGGACATGGTGAATTGACAAGTCTGCCATGTGTGGACATGGTTGCCAGGCAGCTAAGACTCTGTAGTAGTTGTGCAGGTGTGTCATCTGTAGATCTTCCAGTGACCTGTCACATGACACAGCATGGTTTGGTGTATATACACCTCAGCATCGTGAGTCACAATCCACAGTTATGTCATGGGTATGCATGCAGTTATGACTATGCAATGTGTGCATAGCCATAACTGCATGCATACCCATGCATGCAGTTATGGCTATGCAATGTGTGCATATTATGCACTTTATAGCAATATAGACGCCTCATGATGCTATGCAATGGCACAGTGTCTGTACTTCACACTGTATAGCAATGTAGATGGCTCACACTACCCTTCCATGCTCATGCACATTTGCTAAACATGCATTCTATCTGTAGGGCATACAGACAACACTGCAATGTGACACCCATTACAATGCTGTACATGTGTCAGGACACCATTGTATCAGACATGTATGCATGTTAATGCACACATCAGCAGATTACATGTCAAGGTCACGTCAGCCATGTGTACTGTTAACCTGTTCTGGTCCTCATGGTGTATCACAGGGATGCATGCTTACTACCATGATTGTGTGAACTGCATGGCTACTGATATGATGCCTGCTTGCTGTAGTGTGCACCCCAGGGAGGTATGCTAACTAACACTATTAATGTCTGAGCTGCATGCCGTCTGCTGTATCACATGCATGCTGCATGCCGTCTGTCAAATCACATGCATTGTGTGTCTGTGTCTATTGTAATTTAGAATCTTTCTTTGCATTCACAGGTGATGTAGGTGCGTTACCCTCCTGCAGTCCATCTGATGTTAGTGTCCCCACAGATACTATCAGTGATGAACATATGCATGAGGTACAGGCAGGGTTGTCAGGGGCTGAATCTGTGCCAATGGTTGCCATCCCAGCTATGTCCCCTTCTTCCCCGCACACAGTTCTGCTGCCAACACATACCACATCACCAGTGGCCATAAAGGAAGGACAGTCAGCGTCTGTTAGCGTGAAACAGGAATGTGTGGTGGCTACAGAAAGTGTGTCTCCACATCATGGTGTCAGTGTAATGACTGCAGATGTTCCACACAGGCATGTGGCCGGTGCTGCTCATAGGAGGACCTCTGGCAGACATGCACCTGCAGGACAGAACGTAGCAGCTGGTATCACCAGAAGCATGTTCCAGACTGTAATGGTGGCACAGGCACATGCTGAACGGCAGAAAAGAGAAGGGCAGAGGCTGCAGAGGGCTGCTATCCATACTCTAAATGACAACATCAGGTATTGGCAAATGCTCAACAGCAGATTGCTGATGTTCTAGACAGGCAATTGGGTGACATGGTCGGAATCCTTGACCATGGCATGGCAATCCGCGAGCGTGAGCTGTCTGTGCTGGAACATCTGGTAGGAGTGAGGCGTAGGCCATGTGGATGTAGGCCAGCTACACCATCTAGTGCAGGTCAACGTGAGCATGCCACCTCACATGGCCGCTCCCATAGTGCCGGTAGCAGTAGCAGTGCAGCTGGTGCTGCGCTGTCCACACCAGAACACAGCAGGCCACATGGACGTGGCCCTGGATGTTCCCAGCGGGGAAACGGTTCCAGTGGACATGTGTCGTCAGACAGTAGCCAATCTGTACCTCCGCCTGGTAGTGCCCATGCAACCCCTGGCAGGCACAGGTCATGTGGCCATGGCCAGACACAGTGAGCTGTACATCCTGGTCTGTACAATCTGGAGCTGTCAATAATACCCCCTGTGTAGGCCTCACAAAAGGCAGAACTGTATGCACACATACACGCACACAGCAAACACATCTGTAGGGCACCACAACACCCACATGCATACTGAACAGACATGTCCAATCAGATCACCGGCCCTTACCCACACACATGATGTCATCCATTGGTGCAGCCTATGCCCCTGGCAAACATTATCACCCTGTGCATATTATGATGCCTGTGCCGCATCCCTGTCATCCACACCATCGGTGCAGGGACATGCTCAAATGGTCTGATGCACAGGGTGAACAGAATAGTGAGAGAAGTGTATATTACATTAGTTGTGTAAGAATAGTGAGAGAAGTGTATATTACATTAGTTGTGTACTGTTGACACGCACCAGACATACCATGTAGTACAGGTTTAGCATGCATTGTTATATGTTCACAGTATGTGTCTCGGTAACAACAGTAACAGCATGTTGGTAATGATGCCCTGGTTCCCTTCTTATGGTCTACTTGCATGTGCCTACAGGCAGCAGTGTTTGCAGTCTCCCATGTGTAACTGTGGAGTACTCACAGGCACATATGGCAATATCAGCATGCTATACGTAGCCTCAACTTGACTGTTGGAAAGGCTAACATACCACAGATGTCCACACATATACTGATCCAGAAGCGTGTGGGCTGTTTAATAGGCTACAGTGGCTAGAGACCTGACATCCATACCAGGTCACATTACAGGTATGTTGACATGGTGCAAGGGTTGTACACAACGGTCCAACCGATGAAAACGTTAGAGGCCACTTGATAGCATGAGGCCTCACTGTGTAGCAGTAATACCCTGTCACATTACAGGAACATGCCCACACTCACGGGTTCAACAACACTATAACGCACACTCCATAGTGTTGAAGTGAGGACCCCTGCCTGTGTGGTAATCACCCTCACAGTACTGTGCACCCTCACGACGCGACACAGAGGAAGAACATGTACAGGTAGCCAGTATGGCTGAGACCGATGGCATCAACAGGGTAGTAGACTGCATCACCATGAGGGGTTAGGGATCCTGTGTGTTCTGTATGGTAGCATACACCTTCACTCCATGCACCAGACAGCCATACATACATACACACACACACACACACACACACACACACACACACACACACACACACACACACACACACACACTGTGGAGACCACAAATGTCATTCACATACGGATAGCTGATATGTGTGTGATACACACACCAACCCTGCCTACATCATGCTTTCCACACTACAGTATGTACAGATCTCTACAGCAGTGTACAGGGGTCTGTAACAATTGGGATGTATTCCCCACCATATGTGGCATATATGGTCACACAAGCAAACACACATGACAGTACTGTGAATGATATACCTGCTATATGATGATACGTTTGACAGACATGCAGCAGTATTGGCCGCATTATGTGTACCAACGCTACCTCCGGCAATTGTGCTGCTATATGCACATGGGAGGATGTAAGTGTTGCAGGTTTCAAGTGACTTACGGTCAGAAACACCTGACCGCTGTATAGGTTTTATGTCTTCACCATCAAGTAACAGTAACATAGCGTACTGTTTGCACATGTAATGGTAGGATGGCGTGTGACACACCTGTGAGCCGTCCCCGGCAAACATCCATCTCCACAGGTGGATCACCACTTTATGTACACACATCCATCCATACCTGATGTACATCCTACCGTACTGTCAGTATTTCACCATACACAGGTGTCAATGATGGGGCTGCATTGCAACTGCATGCTGTAGTTAGGCACAGATGAGTTACATACATCAGCTACTGCACATGCATGGTAGCTGCATGCACACTACAAATTGTACATGTGTGTTGGTCCTACATGTCTATCATGTAGCCATGTTTGTATGCATTGCAATTGGTGGACATGTGTGATGACATACATAACACATGGACTGTTGTATGATATGATGGGTGTCATGGGTAACTAGTACAGAGGGAATGTGTCCTCGGTCAGCATTGCTACCTCATGTACTGTTCCTGAGAAAGTTCGACTAGGCCAATATCCATTTTCACTGAAGGCCCAGGAAGAAAAACACAAATATTATTATATACACAACAAACAAACATAAGGTCCAACACTTTAAGATGTAGTACAGTTTGTGGATAATATGAAGAATGTATGCATTGAAGTTAACAAATATACCAAAACTCCTGAGTAGAGAGCAATGCCACCTGCAAGCAATATGGACATGTTTATAAAGTTATGGGTTACCTGAGTGATGCAATGTATACAGCCAAACAGAAGTAGAAAGAAATCTCTAGAATGTGATTGATGCAGTCCACAATATCATTTATATGGTGGAAAAAAGTAAAAGAAGGTTATGAGAAGTAGAGAAGTACATAGACAAGGTAAGTATTTAAGCAAATTAGAGATGGTGGTGGTGCTGTGGTAGCATTGTCGCCTCACAGTTAGATGTTGCCCATTCGATTCTCAGTTAGAGCGTCTTCTGTGTGGCGACATGCGTGAACGGGCGTTCCTTCGTTGAAGGTTGTGCATTAGGCCCAGCAAGCCAGCACGTAAAACTTTACTGCCAATCATTAGCTGACCAGAGTTCTGCTGTGGCGACCCCTAACTGGGAAAAGCCGAAAGACACAAACAAACAGAGATGGTAGGGAATATGAATAGGGAGGCATAGCAGATAAAAGGGAAAGTAGAGTAGTGGTAGAGGTATTAAATGATGAAATTGGATGTAGAATGAACCAGAATAGAAGCCTAGGTGATGTAATCTATGAGATATTATTTTAACTTTTATGGGGTGCTAACACTATCCTGGAGTTAAGCAAGTACAAAGCCATGAATCAATGAGGTGCTGTTTCATATAGGATTTAAAGGCTTTTAAGGAGCTGAGACTCAAGGGAACTGAGATAAATTAATTTTTTTTGTCTACACAGAGTAAGATGAATCACCTGCAATGGTTTTAGATTTAGTTGTGATGAGTACGTATGTATCTATAGAGCACATGGTCCAGTTAGGGGAACAATGGTTTTAGATTTATTTGTGATGAGTACGTATTTATCTATAGAGCACATGGTCCTGTTAGGGGAATAGGGCAGAATGATGGGCTAAATGATGATATTTAGAGATGAGTATTTCTATGGATTATGGAGTGGGTTGTATGTTAAGTGTAATTAGCGTGTTAAAGCATGTGACAGTTCTAGCTAATTTAACTGTCTTAGTGTGAAGCAGTCATGGATTCTTTAGTGACTGGTGATGGAAAATTTTGCCACTTTGTTGTAGCATTGATCAGGTGAATTTGATAGGCAAGGCATAAGGATGGTAAATACAGGTATAGAATAAACCAATATTGGTTGTAAGTAGGTTATGACTAAGTAACTTCTTCTCTTACTGTGAGGAAGAGTTTTGCCCTATATAGGACTTCTAAATTTTCTGTCTTGTTTTATTATCTGTTGACTATGATAAACAAATGTCATGTGATCATCTATTATCACATCTAATAGCTAGGTATGTAAAACATTTCTTTCAGCATTACACCATTCTTCTGGATTGTAGCTTGTTTTGGTGTTCATCAAAAAGCCCTTTATGCCTTTTTTCATATGAATTTAAATTAGTTAAGTTGGGTTGAACACTAAACACAATAGACAAGTTTAATTTTCAAACAGAGAAAGAGAAAGAATAAAAAACAGACTTGTATGGAAGAACATGAATCAATGTTTCTTACCATAACGGCATATAGCAGGTGCTGTATGCATTATATGTACAGCATTTAGAATACAATAGATAGCAAAGGGTGTTAAGCAAAGGTTTTCTGTAGGGTGCCATCACATTTTAAAATGGGATGGTGGGGTGGAGAAGAGGGATGTTGGATAAGGAAACAAGAAAAATGTTTCATGCTTATCAAATGATAAAAAAAAACAGTCCATACCAAGATTATATATTGCTCACACCAAAGAGGTATGGGACTCACTGAAAGTGATTGCATCCATATTTGCCAACCTTGTCAGATTCAAACATAGTGAAGGATCTAAAGCACGAAGGGAAGAAGACTAAGATGGCATCACTGCTGAGTTTAGCAGAAGCATTTTGAGAAGGTGTGGGAATGGAAATCAAACCCGCACATGCAGGAATTAGACAGCAACTGAAAGTATTAAAATACAAAAGAAAGACTATAAAGAAAAGGAAAGAAAATTGAAAGCCCACAGTTATAAAGACAAGTGCAAAAACTCCTAAAATAATCACATGTTGACCTAGATTTGACATAGAAATGCATAAGGAGATGTAAATTTAAAGCAAAGGATGAAAGGCTAAAGACAGTGGCCAAATATAGTAGACTATATACACCTTGGTTTACAATGCCTATAGAAAAAGTGGGAGAAGCACGCAAATGCAGGTAATGTAAATCAGAACTGGAAACGATTGTAAATTCCATTGTTGGTTGCACTACACTCATGCCTGAGGGTCTATATATTAAAAGGTACAATAATGTGACAAGATTGTTGCACTGGGGATTGTGCAAACACTACAATATAGAAGCAGCTAAGAAGCACTGGAACATAAACTATAGAGCATTATCAACAATAATGAAGTTTGTACCACATGGGATCACTCAATGCCAAGAGCTACAAAATTAGATACAAGCAAAAAGACAAAAGTAGCATTACTCACTGAAATATCTACACCCAGCAATTGTAGTGACTTTGGTAACAACAGACACAAAGTTATAAAATACTAGGATTTTTAATGAGATGCTAGAGTGTTGTGGAAGAAAGAGGCTCAGGCAATTCCAATAGTAATAGGAGTGACACCACTAACAAAAAGAAATTGCAAGCATACTTAAACATGTTTAAAAAATGAAGCTTTGACTGGTTAAAAAAATGCTTCTAAAAAGTCCTGGCACCACATCAAGCTGGCAAAGTCATCACCACAGTTATTTTCTTCCAAACAAACTTTGTTTTATTCAAAGGTAGCTGAATGGTATGGATTTTTGATAGCTATTAAAATATGTAAAAAAAAAACTTAGGTTAAAAACAATTGGCAGTAATGATTAAGAATAAAACAGCCAGACGGGTACTTTTTGCCTTATAAATATCACTAAGCACTTAAATATGCTGTCAGTTCATGAAATGCAGAAGGAAACTTTTCTGGGCACATTACAAGTATTGAGAAGAGCTGTCCTGGCAAACATCAAAAACAGAAGTAATACAGATTTTATTAATGCTAATACTCTGACTCAGGAATGGTCTTCATTCCCATCATGGTACTGAATCCAAAAGTTTGTGAAGAAATAAAAAAACAGAAATAAAGTAAGAGTGAAAGAGTTACAATAGTGGTGATGTACCCACTCTCAAGTAAAATGATGGATATAGAGGGAGAGTGGGTAAACATAGTTCTTGGAAGTTATGTGAT
Organism: Protopterus annectens; assembly: GCF_019279795.1. NCBI lineage: Eukaryota > Metazoa > Chordata > Ceratodontiformes > Protopteridae > Protopterus > Protopterus annectens. Next base: position 1,150,159,862 of record NC_056732.1, on the reverse strand, counting down.
ATAACCTGAAGAGAAGCAGCAGTGATTTTGTTATGGTTTGAAGACAGCATGACAGACTTCAGATCATTTAGTGATGAATTCACCCTCTAATTCTGAGTTACTTTCATGAACACAATCTCAAAGGCCAGATGGGTGGTCCTCAGCTTTTCCACTTGCACCATACATGAAAAATGATTAAAGCTTTACTAATATTTCCTTATCATACACAGGAATAATTTCTTTAGTCGTGTATTAGTCGTGCATGTTGTGTGCCTTTTCACTGTATAAGCTTACAGTCTGCCATCCATCCTTCTGCTGCTTAATTTTAACTTCCCACCATTTAGAGTATAACTGTCCTAGGTATCACCTTGTGTAAAACAATGTAAATACTGCATATTTTATTCTTTTTTTCTTTGCTGCTCATTGGCCTAGACTCCCCTTGTATTTACTTTAAGGCTGTGTTATTCTCAGAATTAACTTAACTATTTTAGCACTGTGTGTTGCACCTTTGTTGTTTGCATGTGATAGTCTGGGACTCCATCCTTATCATACATAGTAAACTAGTTTTTTTCCCTGGGTCTATTGGCATTTTACTTCATTCCCTTTTGGTAGTTCTGTACTCCACCCTGAAAATGACTACTGTTACTGAGTATTTTTAAGTTTCTGGAGCAAATTCAACATCTTTGACTGAAAGGTATTAGCCTTCTTTTCTACCCACAACTTGTATTTATGAGCTCTGATGTGTGTTCCATAAATTCTCACCTTCCTTTGTTACTTGGCAGACAGTATTATCTGAGTAGAACAGCTAATCCATTTACAGTTACTTAAACTGAATTTGTAAGTATTGCAGTAATGATGTTTTGTGCTTCTACTTATTCTGTTCTTAAGGTGATCACATCACTTTGTGGGTTTCGGGACTCTTTTGATTTCAGATGGATAACCCTGGATTGTTCAAAGAGACAATATATTTCAGAGCAAAGGATTTATAATGACTGGAGTGTGCACACAAGCACATCCAAAACACATGCTGTTCTTTTTCTATGTCATTCTGGACCATACTCCCTTTTTAATCATGCTAACATTAAGTTCTGGAGTTGCATTGTGACAGATCCCCTTGTGTGAACAGTGGGAAGTTTCCTGAATAGTTTCATTCAGTGGATAAAAAAAATCCTTTCTCTTCATGTTTAAAATATAGAAGTATTAATTCAGTAAGTGCTTTTTCAAAATAATTATTCTTCCTTTTGTCATTCTTTGTTCCTATATTCATTCTTGTGTAAACTAGCTATCTCCTTCTCTGTTTAAGAATTAGTTTTATGTTTCTGTTTTTTTTCATACTTTAATTGTTATGGCATCTTCCATCTTCTGTAATTCCTTGCATTTCCTAAATACTAAATACCCCTTAAAATCTTCCTTATTTGAGAACACAGTGCATCTTTTCTTTCCTTTCCTTTTTGAATTGCATGTTTGCTTTACACAAGTCTGTTGCACATATGATAGCATTGCATGTATCCCCGTTTATACACACTAACTTCTTTCATTGTTGTTAGAGCTTTCTTGAGGCACCGACCTAAAAATTACAAAATTGTTGCTCAAATTGAGTAGTTTCTAATACACATTGTCTGAGGCCTACCCAGGTGGGACATCAAGAATGTTTTTGTTTTTAGATGTGGATGTAGTCAGAGCATACAACTCAAACCCGCAGCATTAGAAATCCAGACAAAGCCAAAAATAATGGGGGAAAAAGGCCTTAATGTATGGGACAGAATTTTAAGTATTAATCTTATGAACTTGGAAAGTTGTTGGAATAATGTTTTGTGTAAGACTGTATTTTCCTGAAGGATATGAAGTCTGAAATTCCAATGGCTGCAATTATTTAATGACTTCAATTCAGAATGATTTGCCAGAAACCCCCCACATTTTATGAGGAGCAGACCAAAAAGAGGAGACAAAAATCAGGACATTCTGCACAAATCTTGAAAGGTGAGACGTTTGAGTCAGAATGTTCCAGTTAACATTGACCATAATTAAGCCCCCTGTCAATAATTCCTTATCTCCCTTAAAAATCCAAAGTGTACATGTCATCCTTTCCTTTTGTTTTTCATCAATGTGAGATGGGGGTTTGTATTTAACTACTGTGTAAACTATGTTAACATTTTCTCCTCATTAGTAACTCATTTCATGTCACTATGTCATTTTAATCCTTTCCCTTTCAGACAAGACTATATATCCTCCACCATTTTAAGTTCTTTGTCCTTCCTATATGTTATATATCCTAGCATATTTATTTTCCAGTCACAGTTCTCCATATACCTTCTTTCTAATACTTTATTTTTTGTACCATGATAAAGCCAGCCTGATGAAGTCTTTTAAGCAGAACAAAAGTAATACTTATTGAAAATAAAATATTCATATTTCAGGTGCAGAATTGAGTTGCTGTCTGATGTCTGCCTCAATAACAGTACATGGGACCTCCGCCAAAGCCACGTAATCAGGCAGTTGTCTTTTACTCCCTTATCAGTTGCAGGTGAATTGCTATAGGGTTCCTAAGTTCACAAGTGTGGGCAGTGCTAAGAAAAGGATTGTAGTAGAAACAGGATAATTCCAAATGAAGATCTACCCCCAGGGGTCAATATCAGTTTGTACATCTTACCATCTCTAAAAATAATTATTTTATTTAGACATATGAATTTAAGGGCATATATAGTGCTAAACCCTTCAAGTGGCTAACAGAAAATTCCAGAAGAAAAGAATATATATATATATATATATATATATATATATATATGTATATATATAAAATAAATACACACAATTTTTATATATATATATATATATATATATATATATATATATATATATACACACACACACACACACACACACACACACACACACACACACACACACACACACACACACACACATACATATATTTTTTCTTTTTCATGGTAAATCTGAGCCCCATTTTGTTGCTTTTCAGCCTATTATTCCCAAACCTTGTAGCATAATCTTGCAAACTCTCCCACCATTTTCTCCAAATTGCGATAATTTTTGAAACTGGCCTCACTGCAAATCAGTCATCAGATGCCAACCGGTATAGATACAACTAATCACATGCAGAGTTATTGTCTACTGTATTGTGCTTAGTATGTATCATTTACCCTAGTCTAATCTTAGTGTTTATATCTTTAAGCAGGCGCAGTCTGTGGGAGACATACATTTGCAGTTGTCACCTAGGAAATCCTGTTTAAAACAGTTGAGCTTAACCTTTGCCACTTGGTTAAACCACTCACATCAGCCCCATGTAGAACTTCATGGTGGTAAGTGTTAAGTCATAAGACTTACTGAAAACTTACAGGAAATAGCAATGTGAAAGGAAAAGAAAGAATTCAGGAAAAGGGGTATGTCTACACATTGCTCAAAGATGACTTAAGTGCTATTTTTATTGCAGTATATCTACTTCTTCAGTGACAGCAGTTAAAAATTATATGAACTTGTTGGAATTATACTACACTATAACAAAATATCAGACCATCAAACTCTTTCTGTAGGAGCAGTGCAGTATACTAAAGCATATGCATTTGGGTTTTTAAATACTGTTTAAATGATTTAAAAAAAATAATACTTACTGATATTCCAGGCTCACCCTTTTTACCTGGTAAACCACGTTCACCCGGTAATCCCTGTAATAATAAAAAAGACCATAAGTACTAACAAGCTGTGATACTTGGCTAATAATAATAATGTTATCAGTTATTTCACTTTTAATTAGACCATTCACACAGTTCTTAAAGCACTGGTAACTTGAAGCCTGCTAGTCTGCTTATGTGTATATATTTTAAGATGGAAAAATTACATTTATGGCTGGAATGTAAGACATCAGCAGTATTCTATAGCTCCAATGGTGCCCCAAGAGATGGACAGAGCAAAACATAGCCATCCATACAGACAAAGATATAGATATATAGATATATAAGCAGATAGATTTGTTTCACCACAGCAGGCTGAATATCATAAGGAAACAGATAAGCAACTGCTACAGTGCTGCAGTGTTGAGTGGGCTAAATGTCTCCCACATGACCCCCCCAACAAAAAAAAAAAATCAGTAAAACTAATAACTGTTCTTATATTAATAGAAATATTTGCACTTTGGTACTTATACAAAGAATAATTAACTTTTTTGGAAGAATGTATCATTTTGGCTTAGTGTCACAATTTAGCAAAACTTATGTATGTAAAATCAGTCACTGATGTCAATTTAGCGATCATGTTTGATAGTATTAATGATAACTTGTGATTTCATACTGTATACTAAATCACAGTAATACTGTGGAACAGGTTAATTTTTCCAGATAGGAAGGAATCTGATTTGATTATAAGGTTTAAAGCCATAAGTTGCCAATGTAGTCATTAGCAAATTCTGACTCTGTGGGACTGACCCTGATGGGATTGTTTGTAGTTTATGTCATTTTAAAGAAATGCATCATCATTTATCACTGTGCCCCACTAGTTCTTTAAAAATGCATAATGAACCAGCTTCATTCCTTTGCAGTAGAGAAATCTTTTGCATAATTTGCCATATAGCTACATTTATAACTGCAAATCCAAATATATGCTCTCTCATTTCTTAGTGGACCAAAAAAAAAAAAAAATAGAAGCAAAGATTGCTTCCTCTTACCTGCCAACTGTGAAGCAAAAAATGTTTTAACAGTTAATGATAAACATGAGGCAACATCTGATATAGAGGTGAACATGTCATAAAGGGGGAAAGCAATAAGGGGTACCTGTAATACCACCTGACACCTGTACCTACTGTTACAAGGAGGAAGAGATTTTATAATTGTAGAATTCTTACTGGTGCAACATCTGATTTCCTCCACATTCCAAAGACATGCAGTAGGTGTCTTGGACACTTTAAATTGGCCATAGGTATGAGTGTGTGTGTGTGTGTGTGTGTGTGTGTGTGTGTGTGTGTGTGTGTGTGTGTGTGTGTGTGTGCGCGTGTGTGTGTGACAACGAAGAACAGCTGTGGCAGGGCTAGCCAACCAGTAGTGTAAACCTTGTCTCTAGACGATTGTCACCGTTGAAGTAACACTCTGACCACATGTACAAAAATGGGAAAAAGGGGTTGTGGATGGATGGATGGATGGATGGATCTTTCTATGATGTCTTTTTTGGTACGATGGCTAGTTCATACATTGCACACTACAAATTTTGTAGGTGACACCATACACTGAAGGCGTCAATAACTATGCTAGCTGGAGGAAGCACTATATAGCATAATTTCTTCTATATTATATTACTCAAATGTTTGCATTTGAAGTACTGAATAAGACGTAGTGCTATAACAGTGTTTCTTTGGTACAGTGTCCAGACAGTATGCACTTTAATCTGTCTTTTGAGACACAAAGTATTCTTAAGCAAGCCATCTGCTACGTGTGTGTGTGTGTGTGTGTGTGTGTGTGTGTGTGTGTGTGTGTGTGTGTGTGTGTGTGTGTACGTATATATGTCTGCTTTATATTTTGGTGTCTGCGTATGTGTGTACATATACAAAAATACATTAAGTATAAAGGGAAAGTACGAAACATAAGAAAGAAGAAGAAGAAAAGTGCACAAATGGAACCAAGTGTGTGTGAATGTGTGTGGATACCCATAACACAGAGTTTCAGCTTTGAATGGACAGCTCAGTTCAGCTCCACCCTCCCACATGTTTAATGCAGTTTTTGTCTAAAGAAGTTACATCTGTAGTGTAGTAATGCAGCTTGGTCTTCTCTGTAACAGTTTCTTCTGCCTGATTCAGAAAGTAGGATTCTTAAAAGCCTCCCTAACAAGTATTCATCTCATCTGTGATTGTCTCACACAAATGCAATCACAAATGAAAAAACTCCAGAATGTGAACAGCATTCAGGAGTGAAAAATACAGGAAAAATGTACCTTTGCAAAGGGGACATGATCTGCCCCCCACCCCCCAACCCACTACATCAAATCCAAGGTTGCATTATCATTGAGGAAAGGGAATCTCAAAAAAACACGAGCAACTACCCGATTATTCACTACTGATTTTCCAAATAAGTGTTGATCTCTGTTGTTTCAAATACAAACTTTTCACCCCTTAAAAGCTATGCTGACATTGTTTAAACATAATCAGAGATTACATATGCTTTCCTAATTCTTACAACTTTGTACATTTATTGATTTCCGTTCTCTATGAAAAAGCCTTTAAGTTTAATTTTAAGAGTTTACAACTTGTACAGGCTTGACTGACTAAAGTGCAAACCTTATGTATTTATTTATTTATTTCCAGTTTGATTACCGGGGAAGTCCACTGGGCCCGAATGTGCCCATTTTCAGTGGAGGCCCGGGGAGAAAAGCTCCATAATACATAATACAGTAAAGAATACAAAAGTATAAAAGGCACAGTATATAATACAGTTTACAGATATGTACATTCAGTACAAGCATGATCAACAAAGTTCACTGTGATCGATCTAAGAGTTGTACTGTACATATTATTTGAATATACATTCTTACATACGAAGTGTGGAAACACTTTTCATGCACTCATTTAAAGTACGTATGGTAACATTTTACATGCGCTCATTTAGAATAGGATGCTATTTACATTACTTACAAAGTTGAAATCATGTGAGGGTAGCTATAGGAGTTGTAGAAAGCATGAATCCACTCTAGGAAATAGTTATGGGAGTTACAGAGAGGTTAGGAATGAGGAGATAAAACCTCCGGGGGCATTTCCTTAATATAATTAGGTAGGGGGAAAGCAGGTACATGTCCATTTGGATGACACATATGAGAAAAGCTGGGTTTTGAAGTTTTCTGAATTTGATATTGTCCTTAGTGTGGAAGGGAGAGAATTCCATTTCTTGCCTAGTGAGAAAGAGAGGAGAAGTTGGTCTTATGTAATATGAACTTATAAAAGTTCACACCTGACAGAGAAGCACTTTCACAAAAAGCAAGAACAGAATCAAAAGTGCCTGCACCTCTTGATGTTGGAGATTATTCCTCAGCACCTCACTGCCATTTATACATAGATCTCACATTTGTGTATGTATATATATATATATATATATATATATATATATAGAGAGAGAGAGAGAGGGAGGGAGGGGTGGGGAAAGGGAAATCCCCCAGATACTGAGATATTGATCTTTACAAACCAAACTGTGGAATCACACATTAGTGTTGGTTTGAGTGCTAATCAGCAGTGTATTAATTATAAGCCTTAACCCCCTGTACCTAATACAACAACACACAAATGTGTTACCATTGTAGGTGTATGCCTTATCATTTTGACTGCATATAGTTATGAGGTTCCTTGGGAGGAGGGATTAAAAAGGGGTTAAAAAGGGTGAAACAAATATAACTTAAAAAAAAGGCAAAAGTCATGTGTTGTTTTATAATTGCTGCATGCAACCTGGTCCTTCAATCCTATAGTACATTGTCTATGTAACTTTTACAGTGGCAAAGTGTTGCAACCAAGTAGCTTAATCCCAGAGAGATGACCATAGCATGATCCTGCCATATGCTGACATATCATTTTGCAAATCTTGCGTTTTGCATTGAGTTCCTTTTCAAAATGAGAGGCTCTCTAATTGTATACTGTTCAGTCTGTGGAGGTAGGTAGTAATGTGAGATCCGATAGGAGAAGAAGCCTACACTAACCATGTGCATTAATTAATTAATTAATTAATTAATTAATTAATTATTTTCCACAAGCATGGAGTATTAGCAAATTTATCAGGATTAAGCTGAGGGATAACACAGTATTCTGACATAGAAACTTGGTCAGATATCGATTAGGATAAATGTCAATGTTTATTCAGACAAGGGATTCAAGGGGTAATTACAGGAAAACATGGTGAGCAAGAGTAAAGAAAAAAAGAGAAAAATCACTTGAGACATCCTGTGTAGGTAGCTCATTACACTTTCATCTGACAGGTAGTCTGGGTCTTATAAATGAATACAGACAGACTCATTCCTATAGATGCAATAATTCAGTTTTACATTTGATAATCAGTCTGCTCTTCACTGCACGTAATGTAAGCTTATTGCAGTCATATTTCTTTGTGAGTATCACTGCTATGTCTCGGAGCATGTACAGTGTTATACTGTACTGCATTTATAAGCAAATGTGACAACTGTTTACCATTGCTATTAAATATGTTGCAAATCACTGCTATCTTTCTTTATTATATCCTTGCTGGCTGATATTCAGAATGATTTATCTTACCGGAGGTCCTTGTGTTCCTGGAGGTCCTGCAGCACCTGGTGGCCCTATGGGACCCTGTAACAGATAAAACAAGACGATTAACCAGACTGTAGCTACTTAAAGAAGCAGTCCCATTCATCTGACGGGTCACACTAATAAATTGCAAAAGGATGGCTTCCTTTTTTCAATAATAAATACATTTTTAGTATTCCATATTTAACAGGTCACTAAGCATGCTTCCACTGCAGCTACACATTTAAGTTGTTACAAACCACTACAAAAATAATACTGCAGTTGTTAGTGCCTTCCGTTAATCTTGACTCTTGATGGTACTTCATGCATACATGAATATTGTCTGTGCAGTGTGTTTAATGTTTCACATGAGGAAAATACTATGACATAAAATAACGCCATAATTAGTGATCTAGTGATAGCAGAAGGCAGCAGTTTAAATGTTAACCATTGTGTATCTAGCAAGGTCTGGAAAGCATGTTTAATCACTCCAAGATCACCCTATCATATGTGAGCTGGCCCATTATTAAACACAGTAATGCATTCTGTAGCTTTTAAACAACTGGAAAGAACTTGAATAGCTACAGCAGATCCTTACTAATAAATCCACAAGACAGTAAAGCTTGTACTAATCAGAAAAGCTTCAATATATTTTGTTAAGTTAGGTTTCTTAAAGGTTACTAAGACGCTACAAGTCAACCTTTCAATAAGTTGGTTTAAAAGTGTGCCTAGGAGGCACCGCTGGATGGGGCTAGCACACAACTGGGGGAGCCTAATACCAAAAAATAAACATCAATAATGAAAATAAAATGTACATATACATTAACCATTTCCTACCAAGATTATAGGTTCATAAGTTGATAGGTGTATACTAGGCTAATAACCACTGCAACCTTTATAAGCCTAGCCAAAAATCCCAATTGTATCCTGCAAGCCTTTGTGCTGGCCTTTCTAAGACCAACCAGGCTTCCTAAATGTATCCCACAAGTGTATGTGCCTTAGAGGTTATTTTAAGGGGAATATGTAAGCTAGGACAAGATTTACAGGCTGCCTCTGTCCATTAGAGACATACATTCTAGACCCAGGGTATATTACTGATGTACCATCTGATGTCCCAGACTGCTCTTGAATAGGGTTAGGGAAGAGCTCTGCTTCACATGGATGGGAAAACTGTTCCAGAGAAGAGGAATTGTGTGAGTCACATACCCATCTCTCCAACATGTCCTACTTATGTTGCACACAGGGTTTAAATCCCTAGATGGAGCAATTCTGACATTATTCACTTTGTGGATATGCAAAAGAGCCACCAGAGTGTTATTCAATGATGCCTTGTATGCCAGGCATAGATTATCTCTAAAAATATGTAAGAAACAAGAGTATAGAGCTAGGACTTCGAGGCAATATGCACAGGACATGCTGTTTACGGCCCGTATTCTTTTTGTGAGGAACGCCTATGGACATTCCAGTTGTTGCATGTGCCTGGTCAGTTACATTCCAAAGTTGTTGTTGTACCCTATGACAGGCTTGATGCTGTGGAATGATTAGATAGCATGCCCTTGCTTATAAGCTGAGTTACATAGAATAATTTCCCTTACTACCTTAGACATGTTTGTTGAAAGCCTGTTTACTATCTACATAAGTGCCCGAATTCCTGACTACTTGATTCTGCTGTTACAGCTGTGTTATTCATAAGGTAATTATTACATATTACAATGGCTAACTTCCCAAAGGGTACTATTACAAATTTCTTGACATTTAGTTTTAAACCATGGTTTTGACACCAGCCATTTGTCTGTTTTAGCCCTTCCTGTAGGATGTTAGTATCTGGAGGTGATTCTATGACTGCATATAGTTTGCAATCATCTACAAACCTGGTCAGCCAAGAGGCGCTTGACACTGGCTCTGACTTCAGAGTAGCAGATGCCAAAAAGGAGCAGACCCAGCATAGAGCCCTGAGGGACTCCTCACGTGACCAGCTTCTTTGTGGAGGTGGTGTCCCACCTCCTAACTTCCTGGGTCCTATCAGACCAGCCAGCTATCCAGCACATACCATACAGGTTTATACCTATAATATATATATATATATATATATATATATATATATATATATATATATATATATAATTTGTTTACAATGCCCATGTGGGGTGGGTATTATATCAAATGCTTTAGTCAGGTGAAAGTAGAGAGTATGCACCATTTTATCACCATCCATTGCCTTGGTGACCTTTTAAAGCAAGTCCATCAGGTTGAGTACGCATGATCTGTCCTTTTCAAAGCCAAACTGGGTTGGATGCAGTGTTTGAAGGTTTTCTATGACCTTATTAATCATTTCCATGATAATTCTTACCATGGCCTTGCATATGAGACTAGTCAGACTTATGGGTCTGTAAGTATCAGGGTCTGTTGCTCATCTTCCCTTGTATACAGGGATGACTGTTGCAGTTCTCCATTTGCATGGCACAAAGTCTGTCTAGAGCGACATGACTCCAGTGGTCTAGATAGGTCATGTTTCAGGCTATTTACTAGGCATCATGGTATATTATCATGGCCCAACAATGCAGTGTTTTTGGCCTTAGACAGTGCATTCTCAACTGCTCCCTATTGTGGGGAGTCATGCTTGATGGTATTTTTTTGCAGGCCAGCCAGCTGGAGGGGGGATAAAACTAAAACTGAATTTTTGGCCATTAGATTTGCTATATCAAAGTGGCTCCATGAAGGTGGCTCTATTTATAATCAGCTCTGCACCCTGCTGCATGCTGCCTTTGAGGTTTCAGACAATGCTAAAGAAAGCCTTTTGGTTGTCCTTTGCCTTGGAGGCTATCTTTACCTCAAATGTGGCTTTATTAAATGTACTTTATCCTCTTAATTATTTTGTTTACATTGATGAGAGTGTGTTTATCTTGCTGGACATAGCACTTCTTAATCTTGGCTCTTACTTTTTTCCTTTTGTTGTACAGTCTGCTTATGTTTTGATTCCACCACAGTGGTTTGTTTTTTAAGTTAGTTGTGGGCTTATTTCTGGTAGGCCCAGCTGTCTTTATGCATTTATTGTCATAATTGTACATGGGTTTCTCTGAATAATTCCATAGTTGTGTTTTTAAGGTTAAGAGTGGCTTAAAATTTTAACAGATTATCACTTAGTAGTAGGAGGTTTGCTCTAGAATAGTTCCTACATTTTAAGGGGTTTGCTGCTGTCAAAGAACGGATTTTTTTTTTTTACAAAGGAGACAGCTTTGTGGTCTGACCTTACCAGACAGAGTGCCACACTGGTCAGTATAGCATTCTCTCATGTTTGTGAGCACCAGCTCAAGTATGTTTTCACTGCTAGTGGGTGTAGGGACTATCTGGTCAAGGATGTTTATGTTTACAAAGTCCAAAAATCTCTGGGCTTGTAAGTTTGCGGTTATGGAAGTATCCAGTTTATGGTGGGATACATATCTCTCAACTGTCCAGATTTTCACAGAATGTCTAGATTTTTGCCTCCTATTTTTGGTCTGTTCCTCACAAAATTTGTAATTTTCTGGATGTTTGTGACAAATCAGTGAGGACTGAATTCACTAAATAATGATAGGTATTTGTTTCAGACTTCATATCCTACAGAAAATGTATGGTAACACAAGATCTTTTATTCTTGCAACTTTCTAAGTTCATAAGAGCAATATTTAACATTTGTCCCTATTATTGGGGCTTTGTCCCCCCATCATTTCTGACTTTGTCCAGATTTTTTGTGTAAGAGGTTAAGACGTATGGTGGGATAGTTGAAGTTGCCCATGAATATGGTATTGGGCTACATGGTGAGAGTTTCCAGTCAGTCCAAGTACAAGCTATGGATTTCTTGGTCATACAGGGTGACATATAGCCTGCAAGGAAAACATTTGGGACTTTGCCTTTGGAAAACTGGGCATGGAAAAGCTCAAGTGAATCATCCTGTTACACATGTCTAGAGGTGATTTTGCTGTTGATATAGATCGAGACGCCTCCATCTTTGGTCAATGCCTCTGCATTCAACCAAAGCCTGAGTACTGGCTTCATCCCAGCTAAGTGGAGGGCAGCCACTGTCATCCCTTTACACAAAGGAGGAGCGTCCACCGATCCAGGAAATTAGAGACCCATCAGCCTGACTAGCCTGATCTGCAAGGCCATGGAATGGATTATCATGGACCTAATTAACAAGGACATTGAGGACCTCCAAGCACTTGATCCCACACGGTTTGGCTTCGTCAAGGGGAGGTCATGTCTGCTAAATGTGGGTGATTTCTTTGAAACAGTCACCAAAGCCATGGATGAGTAGAAGATGGTGCACACTGCCTACCTTGACCTGGCCAAAGCCTTTGACACAATTTCTCACTCGGACATAATAAATAAACTCTCTCAACTAGGCAACAAAGCCCCCACCCCACCCCCCCGGTTACTGTTGTGTTCTTAAACATCATTGTCTTTCTAGTTGCCTGCCACTTATGTTAATTTGACCATATATCTCACTTCCTCTCTTATTTTACTGGCTGATGTGAGTAAGCACAAAATTATCATTTTGTGAAATCACTCCCCTTTAACTATTTAAATTTATTGGCCATCCTACTTTATTCCATAGTGCCAAAATACAAAAGTAACCACCCCCTTTCAATCTATCTTGCTGTTTTAAAAAAGTGACTCTCCATTAAAACTTAACTTTTTAGATAGGTAAAACTTAATTTACCTACTTTCACATCTAACTCCTCTAGTGCACACTGTAGTGTTTAGGATAAACCATTTTTTTTCATCTTACCTTTAAGCATCTATTGCAAGACCACCAGTTATTGGAGAACCCACATTCTACCTCTCAGTAGTCATCTTGGGATTAGTGCTTCTGTTTTCTCCTAGTGAGAGAAGGAGTGCAGTTACATTATTTCCTGGAGACTGCTGATCACCAGAAAGCTTAATAACTGCTTTTTAGGTGACCACTTGAAATCTGTGCTTATATTCTGATCCTGGAAAGAGTGGGAGCAGAGTGCATTGATTATTGACTCTTTCTGGTTTTAGAGTGAGTGTCTTTGCTTAACATACCTGATTGGTCTGGTTGCTATTTGAGGCATCTACCAGAAAAAGGCTACAAGCCTGCAAGACCCTTGCCTTGCATCATCTGGGACAAGACTGTGGATCACCAAACAGGCCATGGCCTGCTTTTCTTCTTGGGATTGGTGCTAACATTTTTCTTCTGGTGAGCAAAGAAGCAAAGGAGTATTGTATCCTGACAGAGTGAAGCTATGCAGAGACCAGCATTAGTAGTAGCCACACAGTAGCCATTCATGCAACTCCCCTCTTTTCATCATTCTTGACAAGCTAATTCTTTATTTTTCAGTAAGTACTGCTTGATTTCTTTCTAACTTCAGAATATCTGCCTAAATACTTCATCCTTAAATTTTCAGTGTCTGCGTATCAATTTCTCCTCAAGTGTTTGGCAGTGCTCTGTACACACAGAAACCTTGAGTGACATTTTTCCTGTAAAAGGAAAATATAAGGAAATAGCTCCAGTACTTAGTAATAATGACCATCCCTTCTGGCATGTCTAAAAGTCAGTTCCCTGTGTTTCTCCTATTAACCTGGTGAACTTGTGCATTCTGAGGCAGTGTAGCAACTGCCTCATGTACACAGACAACCCTCTCCTCTTACCTCACAACACTCAGACTTGTGAGAGATTCACTTATTTATCCAAATTGGAAGCCATGCACTTTCAAGCCAAGACTGGAATAGCTGGTCAAGAGGAGAAGGTCAACACCTGCACCACACCACATGCAACACAGCCCTTCAGAACACCCACCATCATAGCTCTCACATAAAAACACAAACCACACACCCACCTTTGTGGAGGCTCTCATTAGAAATCTACCCAAACAGCAGAGACCTCCAAGGCAGAAACGCAATCGACCACCACAACACAGCACAAACCACAAGACACATAGCTCACCTATACAGTGTGCCCCTCAACCTAAGCCACTAAGGCAAAACAGCTTGCCCAATACACTAATCATAGGTGATTCGATAGTGAGGCACACTGATGTCCCACCCACTAGGTTGAATAAGGAGAAGGTAACAGTCAGCTGTCTATCAGGTGCCAGAATCCGATACATAACACATGCACTCCGGTCATTCCACAACAAGTACAAGTATAACTCTGTCACTGTCCATGTGGGTGTTAATGACCTGAGACGCACCGCCCTGGACTACATGAAAGGAGACATGGAGGAGCTCTTGGATTATGTGGCCCAGGCAGGTATGACCCTAACCCTGAGCAGAATCCTACCATCACCCAGAATGATACTGCAGTACAAGCAGAAAATGATTGATTTCAACAATTGGCTAAGTTTCTGGTGTCATTATAAGGGGATCCAGTATCTGTCTGCTTGGGATGACATGACTGTCAGACTTTGATGCTTTGCCAGAGATGGCCTGCATCTGTCACCGCTGGGTTTCTGGATACTGGCTAAGCTCTTTCCGCCCCTATAGTGCCTTTTTTAGGCAATGTTCCAAGGATCAAATTACCACCATAACAGTTATAAATAAATTCAATCGGAGGGTCATGCTGCTCAATGCTAAAAGTCTATATCTCAAGATGCACTTGCTCGAAGCACTCCTTAAAATGGAGAATATTGACATTTGTGCTGTAACAGAGACCTGGTTTTAAGCAGCAGAAAGCACCCCTGCACTACCACTATAAATCATTCCACACCTTTTGGCCTCAGAACATGGACTGAAGCTTCAAAGGCAGTGGTGTCTCCATATTCATAAAGGATATAGACACATCCAGACTAGTAGCCCAGCATAACGCATCCGAGATACTTCAGGTACAACTAACATTGGGTAAGACAGCGATTCAGGTTGTAGTCTGCTATAAGTCCCCAACCATGTCCCAAGACTCTCACTCCATGTTCCTAAACACCCTGGAAACCATTAGGGTCCAACCCAACACTCTCATACTAGGTGACTTCAACTACCCTTCCATCAACTGGGAAAACTACTCATGCACCAATACACTGGCCCAACGCTTCCTAGAATTCATCACTTCCAATGCCCTGGACCAGCTCATTCTTACCCCCACTAGAGGAAACATCCTTGACCTGGTTATTACTAACATGGGCAACCATTGCTCTACACCGATAGTCAATTCCTCCCTGGTTAGAGCCGACTATAAACTAATCACCATCGAAATCTACATCTCACTCACACCCCTTGCAAAGGTAACCACCATGAAAAACTTCTCCAAAGTTGACTTTGAGCTCCTAAAAACAGAGGTGGCTAACTTCACGGCACCCAGGTCAATGGAAAATAGATATATGACTGCCAAATCATACACCAATGCACTGTATGAACATGTACATAAATGCATGGAACTAGCCATACCCAACAGAACCAAGATGCTCTCCTCCAAAAAAAGGAAGCCAGTCTGCTGGTCTACTACCATTAATAATCTCTAAAACAGAAGGGAGAGACTGTTGCAGAAAAAGGTGAAGTCCCAAGACTGGAAAAACTTTCTTATTGTCTTCAACAAAAAGTTGAGATCCCTCATCAAAACCTCTAAAGCCAGCTATGAAGGCAGAATTGCGGCAAACACTAAAAACCACAAAGCCTTCTATAGTTATATGAAGAATCTCCATGGCAATACCCAGGTTTGCTCTGAGTTACTGCACAATGGTACCTCCTATACTGAGCCAACAGATATTGGCAACATACTGGCCGACAGATTCAGTACCAACTTTACTACCCCCCCCAAAGGACCAATCACAATACCGGAGGAATGCCAGGCACCCAGCATTACTGCAGCACAGGTTAAAGCTGCATTGTCCAAGACCAAGAATACAGCTTCTATGGGACCCGACAATATCCCTGGATGTGTTTTACATGAACTACAAAGTGAACTGGCACCACATCTGTGTGCCCTGTTCAATCACAGCCACACCTCAGGCTTTTTCCCTACCGAATGGCGCACTGCTACAGTCATCCCTCTCTATAAAGTGGGAGCGACTATAGACCTTGGGAATTATCGCCCCATTAGCCTGCCAAGTCGGATATGTAAGGCTAGGGAGCGCATCATCATGGACCTAATTAACAAGGATATAGGGAATCTCCAAACCCTAGATCCCAATGTGAAAGGTAGGTAATGTCTGCTTAACCTGGTTGACTTCTTTGAGTCAGTCACCAGAGCTGCGGATGAGGGCAAGGCAGTTCATACAGCCTATCTCAATCTGGCCAATGCCTTTGATACCATTCCCTACTTAGGAATTATTGATACCAATTGTCACTAACCTAGGCATCAACCACTATATCACTAGGTGGATTGCAAATTGGCTCACAGACAGAAAACACAGTGTGATAGTCACAGACTCCATATCAGACTGCTGACCACTCATGAATGGAGTCCCACAGGGATAAGTCCTGGGTCCTCTCCTGTTTGGCATCTACTTCTCAGTTCTCCAGGCCAACATGGAAGCACTCTGGCTGACCAAGTTCGCAGATAGATGACTGCAAGCTGGGAGCCATTATTAACTCCCCAAGTGATGTAGACATCCTACAGAAAGGTCTCACTGAGACCAATGACTGGTGTTAAAATCATGGCCTTAAGCTTAATACCAAAAAATGCGTCATCACCCCCTTTGGGAAAAAACTCAGTTCCCACTAATTGCCACATTGACAGGAGCCCACTGAACACTGAAGGCATTAAAAGAAATCTGGGGACACAGGTTGACAGCAACCTCTCCTTCGACCAACACACTGCCACTGTGGCCAGAAAGTCCTTCTATGTGGCACATCTCATTACCAATGGTTTTGCATACAAGAAAAAAGAGGTCACCATCTCTCTCTACTCTTCTGTCATTAGGCCAATCATAGAGTATAATGCCCCATTTGACATGTACCTCACTAGACAGATGCAGCAGCTGGAAATGCCACAAAAGTACCTCACAAATAAGATCCTAGGCCTTAAACACATGTCCTACATGGACAGACTCAAAAAACTCCAGTTATTCTCTGTCTCATATCGTCTACTAAGAGGCAATCTCTGCTTGACTTACAAACCCATGTCTAACCCAGCTCTGTTAGAAATGCTACATCTAAAGAATTCCAAATCCCTCTGCACCACACACTCCAGAGACCTCATCCTCATTACCACAATCAATAGAACGTGCTGGAGGGACAGGTTCATATCCCAGAGACTGCCCATGCTCTGGAATAGACTTTCCATACATGTCAAGCACAGCTCCTCACTGGACCTGTTCAAGAGAAATGTTGATGAGTGGATGGGAAATAGAAAGTACACCTAGAGGATCACTCCAGTGACTCTACTTGAGATACTGGGAACTAACGTTGGGCGGCATAATGCCAGGGCACTTCTATTGGCTAGGCTTGTAAAGGCTCCAGGGCCATTAGCCTAGTACACATCTATGAACCTATGAACCTAACTTTATCAGATGGGTAGCAAACTGGATCACAGATAGAACCCACATAGTCAAAATAAGGGAAGCCTCCTAAAGCAGTAGACCTGTAACAAGTGGCATACCCCAGGGGTCGGTCTTGGGGCCTCTGTTATTTGGGATATACTTTTTTGAAGTGCAGGCCAAAACCAGTGGACTATGGCTGACCAAGTTTGCAGATGACTGCAAGTTGGGTGCTGTTATCAATTCCCCTAGTGAAGTGGACATCCTCCAAGAGGGTCTCACTTAGACAAATGACGGGTGCCAGAAACATGGCCTCAAGCTAAATACCAAAAAATGCATCATTCCCTTTGGGGAAGTGACACAACCACAAATTATCACATTAATAACATCCTAAGCACTCTGCCAGTATTGAGGGATTTGGGCACCCAGGTTGATAGCAGCCAGACTTTTGACCACCATGTTGCTTCCATGGTACAGAAAGCCTTCTACATGTCCCACCTCATAAGTAAGGGTATCTCATCCAGGGACAAGGAGGTCATAACATCCCTGTATTCTTCCCTTATAAGGCACATTATTGAATACAATGCCTCTTTTGGCATGTACCTTGCAAAGCACATGCAGCAGCTGGAGAGACCACACAGGTTCCTCACCAAGAGAATCCAGGGCCTCAGATATCTACCATACACAGATAGGCTAAAAGCCCTATCCTTCTACTCAGTTTCATACAGAATCCTCAGTCGTGACCTCTGTCTGGCATACAAGGTGATCGTGGACACCACCTTGATGGGACTGCTGCATATCCACAAGTCAACCTCCACTCGAGTAACCCACACACGTGGCCTCAACCTGGTCTGTGACATCAACAAGACTTGTTGCTGGGACAGATTTGTGTCCCAGACACTGCCTCATCTATGGAATAGACTCCCTCTTCACATGAAGCAGAGTACTTCTTTACCCCTTTTTAAGCACAACCTGTATAACAAGATGGGAAACAGAAAATATACCCCTGGGATTCCATCCATGTCCCTGTTGGACAGGAGCATTGGGTGCTGATTTGTCTAAACATGGGCTAAACTCTTGGTTAGGCTTATAAGGGCCTCAGGGCCAATAACCTAGTAACCTCCTATGATTATATGCAGTAGGTGGCCTAAATGCAGTATTTAACCATGTTTCAGTGACTGCACAGATGTCCACATTTTCCAGGATGAGAAGAGCCTGGAGTGATTAGAGTTTCCTGTGTAGGCTACTAGTATTGAGCAGTAACGTCTGTAGATTCCTTTGGGTTGGTTTTGCTATGTCAGAAGGTTTATTAGTTAGGCAACGCCTAAAAAGGCGCTATAGAGGAGGACAATGTTTTAGTTAATATTTCAAAGCCTAGAGGGCACAGTTAACAATCAATGTGGTCTGTTGACCATATCCTTTCATACTGTCAAATATTGTACCCCCTTGGAAAGACTTAAGAAATTAAATGAATTATTGAAGTCAATCATCTTTTGTTCATATTGTGGCATCATTATTGGTAGAATGCTGTGCTAAGCACATACCAGCCCAGAACACACAGTTTGAGAGCTCCATAATGTCTCTCTTTATATTTTCCAGGAGGGTACATCTCAGGTCATTTACACCCACATGGACTATGACTGAGTCATACTGGTACTTGTGGTCTAATAGCTTGAATGAGTCCATGATTTGGTAGAACCTGCTCCTTTTTAGACAACTGACTGTGATCTATCTCTCACAATGGAGTCTTCTATGACTAAACATTGGATAGCGTGTTAACTTGCCTTCTGGGCTTTGTATCTGATGCTCCAAAGGGTATGAGTGCATGTGTTGCACTGGGTGTTGTTTTGGGTTGCTGAGGATTCTTTTTAGAATAAATATCGAGAAGGTATTTCTGGTTCAGGAAAGTTACTTTAAAGTGCCTCAACATATGATATCTCTGTACTGCATCGATACTATGTGAGGGAGATGTCATGCTTACATTACTGACAACCTGATTATTTTGAATGCTTTTGTGTGCAAGTCTTTCCTCTCAGTGACATTGTGTAGACACCTCTCACATATTTTTATCTGTTTCTCTATTTGTTTGTTGGTTGTAAGATTGTGTAATGACAACTCTCGCATATTGTATCTGCTTCTTTAAATGTCTGTTAGTTGTAAGTGAATCTGAGACAATTCCTACATTGTTTCAGAATGCTCATATCTACCAAGCTGTTTGTAGAGAAACTGGAAAAATTCCCATCCATGATAGCAGGGCTTTTTAAGGTGAGCTACAATGGGGTGATACTGCAGGAGTTTTACAGTTGGCTGACTTGAGCACTGGGAAGGTAAAAACTACAACTTGACTATGTATGACTTAATTTGTGCAGTAGTAGTGCTCAGTGCACAAACAAGTTGCTCTTTCTGCAACTGGGTACGGGAGTTATAAGTGACGTTTGATAGGGAAACTAATTTCTAAGTACCTCTATCTATAGAAAAGAGTGATAAACACCACTGTGTGATCAGCAATAGAATTTAGACTTAGAGAGAGGTGACTATACGAAGTAAAAAGACCGCTGGTCAATGAAACAATCTCACTTTAAGCCTCCTTCCAAGTTTCCCATTTCAGGCAAATCAGCCTACCTTTCTACTGCCACTAGAATTACAGTTTCAGTCTTCCTAATGTAAAAACGCACTTTAGTTAACAAGAAATGAAACAGATAGTTACAAGGATTAATTACAGGCCATTTCTAAGGTAGACAAACCAGTATTTCATCTTATACTTAAAACAAGTCAGCCATTAATGCATCCATCATACATAATTTAATCATTTAAACTAACTTGGAAACTTATTTTGTATACCATTTAACTGTGGCATAACAGTTAAGGTCTTCGCCTCCCATGCACAAGGAACAAGGTTTAATCCTGACCTCTGACCAATGCCTATTTGGAGTTTGTATGTTCTCCCTGTGTCTCGGTGGGGTTTCTCCCATGTCCAAAAAAGATGCTGAGTGTTTTCATCTCAAACTCACCAATGAATGGAGCTGTGGGCAACAGCACAGACTCTACATGGTGCCCTATAGGGGGAAGAGTGGTACAGACCACTGCTATGGGCATCTACTGTGGTGCACAGTATCTTCAAGATAGGAGGACACAGATCACAGACTGCATGCTGTGGCAGGGCTAGTCACTCAACAGTGTAAAATATGGCTCTTGGTGATTTGGTCATGTTGACTAATGTCACCAAAATGGGAATAGATATTTACTGGTGATAAGTGGGTTAAGATCTCAGCCTACTGACCTATGCCCGGGACCCTTGCTTATGGCGGGAGGGGTATATGTGCCCCTATTGGCCAGTGTGTGCCTGCCGTAAAGCCCAGCAGCCCTAGATCAATAAGCTACTGGCCATCTGGTGTCTAGTTGCCAGCCTGGGTTACCTGGGATAGCTCTGTTGAACGAAAGCTGGACGCAAAACCAACCAATCTGCCAAACATGAACTGAGAATTTCTAAGCTTAATGTAGGTTTACTGACAGTATACAGCTTGGAAGTGGATGACATGATGATACGGAGTACGGAGGAGGTTGGACATCCTGTGCATCCAAGAGATGAGATGGAAGGGCAGTGCAGTAAAGCCACTTGGCTTGGCATCTAGAATCTACTACTCAGGAGAGGGACAGACTAGAAATGGTAGGAATTGTGGTGAGAGAGAAGTTTCAGAAGGCAGTAAGGGATATCATCAGAATTAATTACAGACTCATGGCAGTCAGACTCCAGTGTAATGATAGGTCAGTATTCATAATCTCAGTCTGTGCCCCACAGCAGGCTTGTGATACTGAGGAAAAGAGTGCATTCAGACAGCAGTTGCAGGACCTACTAGATAAAACAGGACAACATGAATTGGTGTTGATAATGGGTGACTTGAATGCACATATTGGGACAGACAGAACAGGATATGAGGACTGTCTGGGTCCACATGGGTGGGACAACAGGAATAAAGAAGGAGAAGCCATTCTAGACTTCTGTCTGGCAAATGGCTTGATAGTAGCCAACACATGGTTCAGTAAGAGAGACAGTCACAAGATCACATACAAGAGTAGCCAACATGCAACTCAGGTAGACTTCTTCCTAGTAAGGAAAAGGCACTGTGGTAAAATTCATGTTTGCAAAGTCATCCCCAGTGAAACAGCTGGCCCACAGCATAAACCTAGTTGCCACAATCAGCTGCAAACAGTGGTCAGAAAAGGCTCGAAGGTAAACAGAGACAAGGCTGAAGACCTTGAAGTTGACTGGAGAGAAAGTACGGTAGTTCAAGGAATTACTCATGGCTCTAGCTCCCCAAGAAGAGGAGGAAATAGGTGGAGTTGAGGAAGAATGGCAGTGCCTATAAACAGCATGTGTTAGGACTACAGAAAATATTTGTGGCTGAGCCAGGTTTGGAAATAAGGTACATAAGGAAACCTGGTGGTGGAATGCAGAAGTCCAGGAAGTCATCAAAAGAAAGAAGGAGTGAAGGAAGAAGTCGGAGATAGAAAAGACTGACCAGGCTAGGAAGAACTACTGGTTGGCTAACAAAGAAGCTAAGACAAAAGTCGCAATAGCAAAGAATAGGCATTAGAGGAACTCTACCAACTTCTGGAAAGTGACTCAGTAAGTGGCACAAAGAAACTATATCAGGTAGCAAGGCAGACACAGAAAGATAAAGAAGATAGTCCGACACCCTTCATAAGGGATGCCAGTAACAACCTGCTCACCACTCCACAGGATATCAAAGGCAGATGGAAGGAGTATTTCCAGCAGCTTCTGAATGAAGAAAACCCCACCAAAGCTGTACTGCCCCAAAAACAGCCTATGATGAGAGGAGAAGAGGAACCCACCCTGGAAAAAGTAAGAACAGCACTAAGGAAAATGTAGTCAGGGAAAGCAGCAGGCTCAAATGAGGTCACAGCAGATATGATAAAGATGCTGGGTGAGATAGGGGAGAAATAGCTGCTGAGGGTACTCATAGCAATGTGGAGAGAAAGGTATATCCCAGATGACTGGAGAATAAGCATACTCCTGCCAGTGTACAAGAACAAAGGGGACATGCACAACTGTGGGCAGTACAGAGGCATCAAACTCCTATCACATTGCATGAAAGTTCTGGAGAAAGTAATGGATAAATGGATACACAGAGCAGTAGAATGTAAGATGGGCAATGAGCTGTTCAGATTCAGATCAGGATGCAGCACAACTGACCTGATGTTTACAGTGAGACAGATACTTGAGAAGAAGCTAGAGATGAGGAGAGAGTCCAACTGCTATTCCTAGACATGGAGAAAGCATATGACAAGGTCCCAAAAAAGCTGACCTGGGCAGTACTGTGGTGGTTTGAAGCTACAGAAACATTGGTAGAGTTAGTTTAGGCTATGTACAAGGAACTGATGACTCAAGTACGAACAGTGTTCGGCCTCACAGAGGGGTTCCCAGTGGGAGTGGGTGTACACCTGGGTTCATCTTTGAGCCCACTGCTGTTCATACTGGTGATGGACTACATTAGCAAACAGGTTGGATGGAACAGATCACCAAAGCTGCTGTATGCATACAATGTGGCATTACATGCAGACTCTGAGTTAGAACTTCAGCAAAGGATAGGCAAATGGAATGCAAAATTGAAGGCACATGGGATGAAACTAAGCACAGATAAGACAGTGATAATTGCAGCAAATTGGGGAAATCAGAAGAAGCTGAGAATAGAGATAGAAGTGAAGATAGTGGAACAGATAAACAGCTTCAAGTATCTTGGAGGGGTAGTTGAGGAGAAGGGAAGTGTGAATGAAGAGGTCAAAGCTAGAATCAGAGGGGCTGCAGCCAATTGGCATAGAGTGTCTGGTGTAGTCTATGACAGAAGAATGCCAAATAAGCTGGAAAGTAAGATGTACAAGACAGTGGTGTGACCAGTACTACTGTAAGGTACAGAAACCTGGGCAGTAAAGGCAGAACAGCTGAAGCTAGAGGTGATGGAAATGAAGTGCCTGAGAAGGGTGGTAGGATGCACACTGTGGGACAGATGAAGAAATGACGACATAAGAGCAGAAGCCAAGGTATCCCCAATTGCAGAAAAGATCAAAGAGGAGAGATGATGGTGGTTTGGACATGTACAGAAAAGCAGAAAACAATGTGGTGAGGAAGATTTGGGACAGACAGGAAGAAGTTGAGGACACGAGGATATTCAGCAAAGAGGTGGATGGATTGTGTGAAAGAAGATCTGTGATAGTCAGGCATGAGTGCTGAAGAAGGCAGGAGTGTGGCACTGAATTGAGAGAGTTGGTGACAGTTAACATAATACCCCGACCCCATGTAGAAAAAAATAGGAAAGGGGGGGGGGCTGATGATGATTTAACTGTGCATTGTACACCTACTGTATCTCCCATTAGCAAGCCTAGCAGATGTTGGGAACCTTTCTCCTCATTGCAGAATCTATGTGAAACACTCATTCTGCTCAGAAACACAGAAAATGCATACAGTAGAAAATGTTAGTTGCTTATGCATCAAATTAATACCAGATGCCTAAAAGTAACTCAGTAAATTGACACAGTCGATAGGCTGCTCATCAGGAAAGTCCTCCCTGCACATAGCTGCTTTGTCCCACACACTTTACATTAATGATATGAAAGGAGACAGCCCAAGCCCACTTAATGATAAACTCTTACAGTGCTATGGATGCAGACAGACTACTAAAGGGATGAGAATCTCCAGCCATTCTACTTTTTTCTTTTCTGTTCTTTTTTTCTTCTTTTTACATGAGAGAACCACTGCATCTGTAATGTTGACTTGTAAGGGATAGAGAGATAGCTGCCAATTCTTGCATTTTAACACAATGTTTCAATGTGACACTCTGACACATTGTAGTGATAAAGTCCAGAATTGGATGAAGGTGCTTAATTATGTTTGTTCAATTAATTTGATTCAGTAAGTTTGTTCCTGTGTGCTTTACAGCCTAATTATTGTGGTGGATGCAGCACTACACTATCCGGGTGGTTATTTCTTGTTTGCATAGTTTAGAATGACTACACTACATGTTAACTTTTGGGCAAAAAACTCCTGAAGATTTTGAACTCTGCTGATTTTCCCTCCTCTGAGCTGACCAATCACCAGTTAGAATGGAAGTGTGGGAGGAAGCCATAGCTTTTGGAAGCTGGGCAGTTGTTGGGTCTTGGGCAAGACGCAACCCATAAAGCCTAAAGACTACTTCATCAGTGAGGAAATCAAACATCTACTATTATAGGTAAGTCTTCTTCTTCTTCTTTCGGCTATTCCCGGTTAGGGGTTGCCACAGCAGAACTCCGGTCCGCTAATGATTGGCAGCAGATTTTTATGGTGCCAAGGTGCCAGCCTGACACCCAACCTTCAATGAAGGCACCTACTATTATAGGTAAGTGTAACTTATAAAACTTTCTTTTTATATCAGGAAAGAGAAGAGTGTGCAACTAAAGAATATAAAGTGGATATTTTGGCAGAGTCATCACAGAAAATGTAACTTGAGTGGAAACTGAAGTAGTATAATTAGTGAAAATATAAGAGGAAACAAGTAAAGCAGAATGCAGAAGAAAACGGTGGTACATGACATCCACATGAATATTAGTGATGGGGTGTTAACTGTCAGCACGTGATTGACACTGAAATTATATCTGTTAGTATATCTGAATATGTCATTAGCTACAGCTCTGGTGAGGGTTGATGGTAGAATGTACGGGATATATGGAAAACATGTATTTTCTATCAGCCTTTTTACGTAATGATGCTATTTATTTATCTGTTTATTTATTTAATTACTGTTGAATCTGAGAATGTCTGATTGGGAAAATCCCCTTTTTAGTGAAGGCCTGAGGGGGAAATGTATTATATACATTTGAAATTAGCATCTTCTTGATGGGGATCACTTCCCACCATAATCATAATGTTCAAAAGATAAATGCAGCAATAGTAGCTTTTAGAAGCTAATAACAAATGCGTTGGCACAGTACTAAATAAAGTTGGCAGTATTAAAAGTCGGTAATAGTAGATATAGGTAGGTGCACTGAGGCAGTGGGTCATGTGAACTAGAGCGGAATTGATTCTTATTCTGCAGGAAGCACTTAAAGCTTAATGTTATTTGACAAAAAATCAAGTCTAGTGACAACAGCTCCAACACATGGGCTAATAAAATAGGTGATATAGTCATTATAAAGGGTATCAGTTAAAAAAGAAAAAAAAAAATTGTATTGTTTACTCCTTTTCAAAGGATGGGAACAGACTGAGCAGGATGAATAATGATTAACAAGTAAATAAAAAATAGCTATTTTAGTAAAACTGCCGTCTGCTTTTCACAGTTCTACATACAAAAAAAGAGGCTAAAAAGCAAGAGGAGAATTCCTTCAGGAAATAATTCAACATTTTATTATATTTTCCTTGGCATGCACATAGTAAGATATATGTAATGAAGCACTGATGTATGTGTTATGATGCCCTGACACAACATTTTCCACAAACAAGATAAGCAGGTTGTATTTTAAGAAAATCTTTTCAAACCATATACTCTAAAAAAAGAATCCACAAGATGGCAGCACTGACCAGTGATGACATTTGAACATTGCATTTCAGGTGTTTTTATCTTTCTGAGTACAACTGAATTGAACAGACTGCATGGTGCTACATTTAAGTAGCAGCAAAACTTACTATGTTTTTCTAATTATATTTGAAGTGAAAATGAATGAACTCTGCGTTGGTTCAGTGGACTTATAAATGCCACTTATGCAGCTGCATTTTTAAAGTGTTCTAGAAGCAGAATACTCATTATTTTTTTTTTTTTTACTTTTTGACAGTACAACTGGAAGCCTTTATTTGGATGTTTTCTAACAAAACTTCAGAAGTCATCATTATGGCTCATTGATGCTTTCCCATCCAGAGCAGCTCTAGGGAGATTTTTCAAGAATGCTGTCAGTTATGAGGTGACATTGGATGCCTTCGCCCCAGCAGGAGCTCTCCAGGCCCCTCTGATGTCCACCCTGGTGCTTCCTCAAGGGCTTCCATCATGGGGAGCTCTGCCTGACCCCACTCATGCAGGCAGGAGCTCTCCAGGCCCCACTACTGTCCGTCAGTTGCTCCCTTAAGGACTTCCATTATGGGGGGCTGTGCCTGACCCTGCTCACCCAGGCAGGAGCTCTCCAGTCTGCGCTGCTGTCCGCTCTAGTGCTCCCTTAAGGACTTCCATGGTGGGGAGCACTGCCTGACCCCCCTCACCCAGGAAGGAGCTCACTCAGCCCTGCCAATATCTGCCTCTCTCCCCCTTCCAGACTTCCATCCCAGAGGGGACATGGTCCGTACCCACTCACCCAGGCGAGAGCTGTTCTGTACCAGTCACTTTTCACCTCTCTCTCCCCCTTCCAGACTTCCGTCCCAGAGGAGGCATGGTCCGTACCCACTCACCCAGGTGAGAGCTGTTCTGTACCAGTCACTTTTCACCTCTCTCTCTCCCTTCCAGACTTCCATCGGGACTGACCCCCTCTGGGGTCCCACTTCTAACCAGGACAGAGAGCTCTTTTCCAGGGTTGCATATCTCCTAACTGCTGCCAAATCATGCAGTGTCATGCATGCTCTTAGAGCCTCTCAGGGGATCTTCACAGCCTCATGGAACTCTGTTGGGCCATGAAGCCTCAGACAGTCCCTCATCCAGACTTCCGTGACACCGGTTCTTCACTTTGCCTTGCACTTAGGGCTTTCAATCTCACAGGGGAGATGGCCCTGGGTCCCCCCATCTCTGCACTTTTTGTGGCACACTTCAGTCTCTCACCCCCATGGTGCCAGGTGCCGAAGAATGTGCATCGCTTTAAGCCTTCTGGCATGTGGCCTCTTGCCTCCTGGGTGGTGCTTTTCACAGAGTGGCATCCCCACAGTGTCTGGTGAAGGACGGGAGGCCAGCCTGCCTGCCCTGGTGTGAGATAACATGGCTGCCCTAACTCTACTCCCATGGGGGCTGGGAGAATGTGATTGCAGATCTGGCTTCCCGGGGTGGCCCTCAAGTGTCCCAGTTTAGGTCCTGTAACAAAATGCTAACCTTGCAATTACTTGATGTCAGTCAACTATCATCTCAGTGCTGTCCGCTTATCAGATTTGGCTAAAGCCCATCAGGAATACTTGACTGATGGTTCCCAGCTTCTGTGACAGAAGAAGTCTTACAAATACCTTGCAAAAGGAGAATCAGCAGGATACATGAGTGACAAGCCTGGGCAATCTCTGCCTAATCATACTACCAGAATCAGTATAGTGGAAGCTGAAAAGCTCTCTTCAAATTAAAACCAAGCAAAGCATTTGGACTCCAATTTGCATCCAGGGAAGTACGTTTAAACTACTGCACTTATCTAACCATTTAAATGGCTTTTAAGAAGACTGGCAAGTTTCAGACTTATCTTGTTTTTTTTTTTATATGGGACTAAGTAATGGTAGATTGTTTGCTTTGCTCTCCTCCATTTACCTTATTTTGGCTTGCCGACATCTGTATTAACAGGCAATGCACCCAAGTATTAAAAATGGGATTGTTTCCCAACACTGAGGTCCTAAAGGGTCTGAGACCGAGGTTAGCACAGATTTAGACACACACCCATTTGCTGATGTTTTTTTATTTATTCCTGCTTAACATCACCATTAGGAATGATAAGTGTGTAGGTGTACCGGATGTGTACCCCTAAGGTTATGATTTCAACTCTTTTAAGTTGCTACATCTTGAAACCTTTGACTCACTTTCTGCCAAACTCCATTATAAAAATTCTTCTTACATAACTTGTCACACACTTTACCCTCTCTGTTAATCCCAAGGTCCTCCATTATTCTGCCACATATGCCTACTCAATAGTTGCTCTCTCTCTCTCTCTCTCTCTGGCAGTCCCATCTCTCACAGTAAACTTAAAATTTCCTTTATTTAGAAAGGATGTTGTATCACATTACCCACCTACAACTGCAAGCCAATTGTCAGTCTCCAAACATTGCATATCACCTAAATCTCTCACTCCTATGCAGCCTTGAACACTCCATCTTGTCCACTAACCCCCTCTTTCTTCAGTTTTGTACATATGTGTATTCAGTTTTCCTTATTTACATATGTACTGTCCATCCCTTAGCAAATTCATCGTTATAGTATTCAAATGGTTTTCTGTCCCTTTTCATGTGGCAGACTTGTAATACTGTGAACAGAACTTGTATCTTTACTGACTGCTCTTTATACCTTCCACTTCTATTGTTTGCTACTTGTGAAAGTCTATTCACCCTGGCCATGCTTGCAATTGCTCTAAAGACAGCATTATTTATATATTGTGAATAGTGGTGTGATAGTTATTTATCTTCAGAATTGAAGACTGGTACAGACAAATCTTTTTTTAAACTCAGAAATGGTATTAGTCATGCTCTGAGGATCCCCAAAAGTGCAGGTGTTTACATTCCTTGTCTTCAAATCTTGCTTATACGATGGGAATAATAACAAAACAATAAGAAAAAAAGTACACGTGTGCATTTTTACATACTATAACAATACATGTTGAAATATATCACTGTCGCAGTAGCCATTACAATATGAAACATATCATTCCAAGAATACTGTTATGTCAGTCCAATCTAAAAAGCTTCAGCTCCTTCCTCATGTACTTAGCACAAAAGTATGTGTGCAGACATGCCACAACTCTGAACTTTCTTGCCCCATGTATGGAGGCCTAAAGCTCTCAGGAAAGTCATGTCAGAAGTGCAAAATGGATGAAGGTTACCTCACACCAGCCAGGGAAGGTGAAGAAAAGGTAGATGTAAGGAAGGTACTTGTCCTGCACTACTTTTGTGGTAAGTAAACTTACATAACTATACTCTATTATCCATTAGAACACTGTTGCTGTATCTATTACAATATGACATGATTGTCAAAGCTTGGAAAGGAAAGGTAGATGGAAAACGCTAGAGTTTGGATTCAATGAAGAGCAAATGTAGCAAAACCAGGACTGGTTCTGGAAACTGGGTTGAGCTTGTACTATTTAGTAGAAGTATGAATTGTGGACTAAGTGGCTGGTTCTAGATTGGATGTAGAATAAACACTATTCTAAAAAGTCCCAGAATTGGCCACAACTCTGGTAGAATGAGCCCTGGACTTTTGAGGAGGATTTTTGCCATGGCTAGAGTTACACCTGAATAGCATAAGGCAGTCATCTGGAAATGGTTTGTTTAGATACTGGCTGACTTTCATTTCTTACTAAAAAAGACACAAAAGACTGGCAATAATGTCTTTAGTTTTGTACAGATAATATCTTAGTTGCCTGTGGACAACCAGGTTATGGAGAATCCTTTCTCCATTGTTTTTGCTTCAGGATAGAACACAGGCAGATGCATAATTTGGTAAAATGTAAATTCTGAAACAACCTTAGGTATAAAGGAATGGTTGGTTCTAAGACTCACTCTAGCTTTATGAAAGATGAGAAAAGGATGAGTAAACATAAGGGCCTGCAATTCAAATACCTATCAACATAAGGGCCTGCAATTCAAATACCTATCTAGCATAAGTCAAAGCAGTCAGTAAAGCAAGTTTTTAAGTAGGACATTTCAGAGAACTGGCTGTAGGTTCAAAAGCAAACAGAAGTAACTCCGCCAAAATGAAGTACAGATCCAGGGAAGGAGAAGCTTCTTTCTAAGTGGCCTGATAATGTAAACCCCTTTTAAAATTGTTTAACTTGGAAGGAAGAAAAAAAGGGTGAGATACAATGGCAGACAAGCAGAAATTGCTATCAGAATGACTTTACTTGAAGGGTACATTAGGCCTAAATTGTGCAATTCACTCAGGTATTGGAGGACCAGTGGTATCATCACTTGGGATGGGTCCTGTCTTCATTGTGGCACCAACCAGAAAATGGTTTCCATTTATCTAAGAATGATTTTCTACTTGCAGATTTCCTTGTCTCCTTCAATACCTGTAGCACATTGCTCAGAGGAAAGGTGCCTAAAAATCTATCATTTATACAGTTAGACTAAGATTTTGAATGTTGGTATGAATCAATGATCATTTCTCTTGTGTGAGCAAGTTCAACCCGTGAGGCAGTTTTTGGTAATGCCCCTGACCACTTATATGACAAGGCAGAACTGATGTTATTTGGACTGACAGGAAGTCAGCAGAAGCATATTTGCCAAATCCTTCTGAATCTTCAGAAGGACTTTGAATATTCAAAGAAAGGGAGGACCATAAGGGAACATTAATGTCTAAGGGAATCAGACTGTATCTGTTTTCCAGGCTTCTATGCAAGGTGTCCTGGAACACACTTAGTTCTGTTGTCTGAGATAGGAGGCTAATAGCTCTACTTCGGGAGTTTTCCACAGGTGGATAATCTCCTGGAAGACCTCTGGGTGTAGCTCCCACTTGTGAAGCTCTATCCCGGATCTGTTCAAAAAGTCTATTACTGTATTATGCAATGACCGAATGTATGCTGCCAGTGCATTTAAAAGGTGCTGAATTGTCAAATTCCAGACAGTCATGGCTTTTGAGAAGAATGGGAAGCTACATTTTAGTAGCAGCAAACCTTATGTTTTTTCTAATTCCCCCCGTTTGTTTATGTACTACATCAGTATGTTGTTGTCTGTTAAGACTTACAGAGGTGCAGATGTAAAAGTTGAGTTTTATAGTTTTTATCAGGACCATTGTCTCCTTGAAATCCTCAAGTGAGACTCCTAAATTCCCTGGACCTTGAGTTTTTGAGACATTTCCTCCCATGTGAAGTCTGAGGCATCTGTGGCAAATAATAGAAATGGGATGGGGAGAAAGGGGAAGTCATGGATTCATGGAAACTTGACTGACCCACTAATTGAGTTCCTTCATTGCAAAGCTGACAACAGGAATTGGAAAGGTTACAGAATGTAGATGTTGAACTCAAAGGGATTTGAAGAACCACTGAATACTCCTCATGCAAAGTCTGGTGGGGGAACTATGAGGATGGACAAAGCCATAAATCATAAAAACCTCAGGAAGTCCCTTGTTGTGAACATGTTTGGTTGGAGAATAGTTAGAAATTGACAGTGGTATAAATTATTTTGCTGAAGGAAGAAAGGCTGCCATTGGAGATTTGTACAAAAGGCAACCTGGAAAGATAATTCTCTGAGAAAGGACCAAGGATAACTTCTTCAGATTCAGATTGAAGCCCAGGTTGCTGAGGAAATGCTTTATGGACTGAAGGGTGCTGTAGCTGTAAAAATGCTGATATTAGGCGATTGTCCAGGTAAGTGTATAGATGAATGCCTTGTAGTCTGCAAAAGGCTATGCCTTGGGGAAAGCCCTTGATGAAGTGTCTCAGGGTGGTAGAGAGACCAAAGTGTAAAGAGGTTAACTGAAAATACAATCCCATGTCAAAGAATCTCAGGAAATATTTGTTTTTATGTAGACTGTGCTGTGTAAATAGGCATCTTTGAGATCTAGAATAATGAGGAAAACCCTGATAATGGAGGAGGATATGTAATTTCAGCATTTTGAATTGTGGAGCAAGAAGAGACATGTTCAGTTTTGAAAGGTCTAAAATGGGTCATCAAGTTCCTTCTTCTCTGGAGACCAATAAATAGTCTTGAATGGAAGCCTTTTCCATGCTGAGATGGAGGAACTGGAACTTTTATCCCCCAAGTTAGAATTTCTGGTAAAACGTGAGGTAGAAGATTAGTCTGGCTCCTTGGAGGGCATGGAATTCAAGACTAAATGGGAGGGGATGCCCACTGAAGTCTGTAATCATGTTGAATGATATTTAACATGCAAGAAGCTGAAGTTATTGATTTGCAAACTGGAAATCAGCAGGAAAGACTGTCTAAGATGTTAACAGGAAAACCAGGGGGAGGGGTTGGAGGTGAGGATAGTTGTAGGTTTTCTTTTGAAATAAGGAACATTGAAACCAACCTCCTTTATTTTTACCATCACATTGCTGTTTGTTCTTAGACTTATAGAGGTTTTGAAAGAAAGACCCTGAGTTGAATTCAATTTCTTTTGTTTAACACCCTGCATTAATTTGCCTCTTACTTCCAGTTTCTTAATCATCTCGGCTGAGGAATTGCCAAATAACATATCTTTATATCAAGAGGTAGCATATAAAAGCAGATCCTTTATTTCTTCTGGGTAATTCTGTAG
This sequence comes from Protopterus annectens, assembly GCF_019279795.1. Classification (NCBI taxonomy): domain Eukaryota; kingdom Metazoa; phylum Chordata; order Ceratodontiformes; family Protopteridae; genus Protopterus; species Protopterus annectens. Next base: position 1,150,127,115 of record NC_056732.1, on the reverse strand, counting down.
TCTTAACATTTACAATAGTAGCAGCTTTGGAGACAGCATCCACAGCATTATAAGAAAAATGTATAGAGTGTTTAGTGACTTTAGGAGCAGAATCAACTATTTCTAACAGACTGAATTTAATCTCTGAGTTAGAGAGGTTAGACAAAGATTTTTGTATATTTGCAACAAAACTGAAAGATGTAGAAAGTTTTTGCCCTAGCTATCAAAGGCACAATTATCTTAGTAATTTGTTATAGGATTAACCGAAAAAGGGCTTTAGTACTTCCATTGCCATGGAAATAAATGATGAAAGAGTCTAATAGATGTTTTCTACAGAGAAACTTGTAAGTATCTAGTACTCTAAGGAACCTATCAGATTTTATTATTTATTTATTTTGGGTGCTGGGCACGGTGGTGCAGTGGTTAGCATTGTCGCCTCACAGCAAGAGGTTCTCTGGTTTGATCCTCGGCTGGGGTGCCTTCTGTGTGGAGTCTGCATGTCCTCCCTGTGGTCACGTGGGTTTCCTCCAGGTGCTCCGGTTTCCTCCCACATCCCAAAGACATGCTGCAGGTGGATTGGACACTCTAAATTGGCTCTAGGTATGAGTGTGTGCCTTCTGTGGAAGGTTGGGTGCCAGGCTGGCAACTCGACACTGTAAAACTCCACTGCCAATCATGAGCGGACAGGTGATCCACTGTGGTGACCCCCTAACCGGGAAAAGCCAGAAGAAGAAGAATTTATTTTGGGTGCCAGGGGATGGGGATCTCTGGAAAGTGATGCTGTGATAAAGGCATCTTCTAAAGCACCTTAGACTGAAGGAATTTACATAGGTTTAGGTGAGTCCATTCTGAGCAAAAGTTAATACTTTTTTTTTTTTTTTTTTTTTTGTGAGTCTGACATTTTGGAGATGGTATTACCAAAGGAAATTTCCTCATCTTAGGAGTCTGAGAAAGAGTGTCCTCATATTCTGAATCACAAACTGTAGGGGAAGAGATTTGTGAGGCATAATAAGATCCTTCTTGATCAGATTCAGAAAGAGCTTCCTATTCGGAGGAAGGAGATCTCTTTCTTTTAGCTTGAGTGGAAAACAAAGTAGATGGAAAGGAAATGGAAGGCACTGGATGGCTATAAATGTGCCATGTATAAAATGAAACTGGTGCTATTGGCACCCTTTATTGGAAGCAGGAGCAGGAGGAGAAAGCAGGTGCTTTTGTCTTCTGAGTGCACTTTTTAGGAGTCTTGTAATGCATGATCTTTGGTCATGAAGTCATAGGCTGGACTTCCATGTGCATCCTCCTGATATTTTACCTTATTGATACTTGGTGTATGCCCTACAATTGAGATGAAGTGCAGTTTTCCCTTCCCAACCAATTTCACTGGATGAATAGTCTGAAGTCACCTGTGGGGTTCCTAAGCCATAGCAGACTGATGGTCCAAGGACTGCATAAGTTCATCAATGGAGTCATTGATGCCAGACTACAGAAAAGAAGTGACATCCAAGATTTGTCAGTCACCTCTTTTGTCAACGTCCTCTTCTTCTTCTTTGTGGAGGGGGGTCTACTGCTGGGAAATTGGACAACATGGTTTCTTGCACCAATGTTTATTTTCAGGAAAAATCTTGCATGACTTGTGACCTTCTTCACTGTTTGTGGTGTAGAACACAGAGAAATCTGACATGGCTTGACAATGTATTCCTCACCTAAGCAAATGACACAATTAGAATGCATGTCATTATATGGACTTTGTCTTCCACAACAGCATTTGACTTTTCTGACAGACATAAGTAACATTTTTTTGAATAATCTCTAATAAGAAGGAAGGGTCTGCAATGGGTACTTATCTGCCTGATGTTGTAGCTGAAGCCAACTGGCAGACTATTAAGCTGACAAAAGTCTGCACAGTTGTATTAATGCTAAGAATGCTCTTTGTTTTAGTCTGCCCATATGTGCTTCATATATCAACACATACATACTGACATGCTTAGTACAACTGTACAGTGCATGATAAAGGAGCCTGAAACTTTGTGGACTGGACATACGATAGCCTTGGCAGGACACAATCCATTTTGTAATGGCTACTACAACAGAAATGCAATGTTATGAGGAATACGCCATCTGTCCTTAAGGAAAAGGCTATATTAGTCCAGATGGATGACTGTACCATCAAGTCCTCTCTTTAACAGAACAGGATTACTTTGCAGACTGTTACTATCATATGTAAAGAAACTGAGACATATGTACTTATTTGCCTGATGTACTATGGTAGTTGTGTCTTTAAAGGGAATTACCATTACATGGGTAAGTGTGTCAAAACAATTCTTCACTAGAGCAGTTTGGTAAAGCTTCTTGTTGATTCCCCACCAGGTTTAAAGCCTGTTCAGTTACTCACCTTGACCATATGGGAGTCTCTCAGTCTGCTTGGCTGTAGTACTAACATTTTTATTTATGGGAAGGTTTTTGTGAATGCATGTCATTTGTTTTACTTTCCTGTTCTAAGAACTCACAACTTGACCAGCAACATACTGTGTATGTGGAAAGCTCTGATTTTTGTTTAAGAAAGGGAGAAATTCTCTTGGCTTTTTAATAGCCCAGAATTTAGACATAACTACAGTAAAGAAGTCAGGGTAATTATGCTTTGTGATACCTCCACCACTGGTGGCAGCTGGTCAGGCTACAACAGCCAGTTTGTCATTGCACAGCTATGTCAGGTCACTATGGTGCCTGAGACAGTTAGACGTAGATGTAGGCTGAAAGAAGAGGATACATATAGACTTGTGAACATAGAACATGAGCATGAGTCACAAACATGGGAAATGAGTTGTAAAAAAACACAGAAAGGGGTAATACCACTGGAGAGGTATCATTAGCCTTTTCCTGGGGAAATGCTTTGTGCATATAAATATGAGTTTAAGTCACAGTTGCTACTGGAAAAGTTTGCATTTAAAGGCAGTGGACTCAGACTGAGGTGGATAAAATCTGAGAAGTCAGAGATTATAGCCCTGTTCTGTAGTTGTACATTGCAGGCATTATTTGAATACTGTAGGTATTAGTCATAACCCAAGGCAGTACTGTGCATATACTATAAGCTTTTAGGGCCAGTGACTGTCCTTTGTAGGCATAATTAATGGGAGTGGTATAAAACTCATGGTCTGAAACTTCTGACTTTCATATATTTAATAAGACAAGTGTAGTTTTGCAGAGCCTGAGAAACCCAAGATAGGAAGCCTATTGAGACACATTCCTGTGTCATAAAAAGACAAGAGCATTAGGGAAATGTAGGAAAAAAATGAAAATTACACGCGGAAAGGGGTATTACATAAGCTAGCTGAAAAATAGGGTTCAGGTAAGAAAAGTGAGGTGACTAAAGGGATGCATCCAGCTTTATAAGTTATGCAGCAACATATATCATGCAATAATTGATAATCGAGAGAGAGAAAAAGAGAAACAAGTAAAGGAAATGTGAAAGAAAAGGAAAACTAATTATGTCAAGTTCAGCAGGCCCATGAAATTAGGGATAGAAGGGACAGGAAAGGAGAGTCTCGGCAGTATTCTGGAATCACTAAAGGAGTGTCTCGGCAGTATTCTGGAATCACTAAAGGAGAGTCTTGGCAGTATTCTGGAATCACTAAAGGAGAGTCTCAGCAGTATTTTGGAATCACTGGGGGTGATATGAAAGGACAGACTTAAAGAAGACTTACAACTAGGACAGAATGTTTGGAAGAGAACAGGCAGGAGGAAAGGGACCGACTGGACTAGGTGCTAAAGAATGTATGAGGAAAGGAACATCACCCTAAAGAATGGAGAGTAATGGGAAAGGCAAAAAGGGAGCAAGTGAAGAAGCAGTACTAAACATTTGTTATTTATTTATTTGCAGTTGGTTTACCAGGATAGTCCATTGGGCCATTTGAACCCGTTTTCAATGGAGTCCTGGGGAGAAAAGCTCCAATAGCACTCTAGGTTACAATAGTTTAAAGATTATATTTATACAAAGGTTGCAGTTTTGAACAAGACCTTTACAATTAATACAGCAAACATTGCAAGTAATACACACTAGTGATGAGGTTGGAGTTAAAACTGACTGGCAATGGAACATTGCATTGTACAGCAGAGAGGCATTTCTTCTTAGGAACATACAGTTCATAGTTACAGTCTGATTAATTGTTTACAAAACGCATATAAGTAGCAGCAGTCTGATGCAATATTTACAACTAACATATAAGTACTGGAATAAAAGTATATGGAGAGATGAATAGAAGGAGAAAGTTTTAGATGAGAATAAGATCGAGAGAGAAGAGAGAAAGAGAGGAAGAAGGAATCTAAGGCCTTGAATTAGGTGAAAAAAGGGTTTGTTTTCTATAGAAAGAATGGAACAGGAGTTTGATATCATTTGTTATGTGGGGAGAGAGCAGGAGCATTCCCATTGGGATATTAGTTGTGAGTGAAGAGATTTTATGAAAGAGTAATGGTTAGAAGTAGTACGAATGGAAGGTGGTAGGGAGTTCCAGAGACGTGCTAAACCATAAGATAGAAGATTTTTGCCTGGTGGATGGGATGGTTTGTGCACTTCTATTAGATTTTGATTACTGGACCTTAGTACTCGATCAGGAAGGTACATCTTAAAGGTAGAAGAGAGTGAAGGACAGAGGGTGGGGTTAAAAAGTATTAAAAAGGAAATGACAACATGGGAAAAATATCCAGGAAGTGGAAGAGGTAGAAAGACAATTGAAAGAAACTTATATATGAAGTCAGTAGAAAAGAAGAAAAAGTAATGAAAGTGCTGAAGAAATGGAGCAATAAAAGAATTTGGGATAGAGTAAAATAATGATAGAATAGGAGGAGGTAGTGCATTTAACATAATAATCAACAGATACTGTGACAGAATGCTTAAAAGAAAGAACAAGTAAGAATATGGAATTGTAAATCTGAGAACTGATAGGAGCTCTGTATGTTCGGCTTGAGGGATGGATAGGTCAGATCTCCAACAGACACAGCAAACACAAAATTGTTATCATCACTAGGCAGTGAGGAAATGGGAGGTTGCAAGGATGGAGTGAAAATATTACAAGCTAAATTACGTAAATTGCTCAAGAAGTTTGTAATTGAGATAAGGCTGGCAGAAGGAAGTTTCATAGCCCTGCAAAGGTGGTTACAAATAGGAGTGTAATATGGGATAAATAGAAAACAAACAATAAGGGAAATGAAACTGGGTCTTAATCACTGGAAAAAAAGATAGTCTAGTGTGAACACTGTAAAAAGCAACACACCACGTGTTACAAGCTAAATCACTGGAAACACTGCACAGGTAAGTATCATATGTCTTAAAATGCTAGGTTAATATAAATATCTAGACCATATCTATGGACAGTGATATAACTCGAGCTCACAAGTTCTAACATGTAAAGTTCTTTAAGGTTAAGGTTGATATTAATGGGTTGTAAGATATTCCAAAAACGAAAAGTATTGTCACAAAGTATATCAACAATCCAAACATGTGGCTGAAGAAATGCAATATATCATAAAAACAAGCTGTTATTGTCAGTAAGCGCTTTTGTAGTGCTTCACACACCACTTCCTCTGACCTTAACATAAAATATGAACTTGAAAGCCCATCCTATATAGGTAGGTAACTCAATTAACTCAAATTACTTAATTGGCATCTTGCAATGCTATCTAATTCTGTTCATTACATCTAAAACATCCACTACTTATTGACTTTGATACTACTTACATATATATTAACTGCTAGTTCATACTAAACCGATGAGTTAATTCATAAAAATACATAAAAATACATGATATATATTAAATTGAATAGTGTACATATAAATACTAGCCGAAGGCCTTGAATAATCATTAAAATTTATACACAAAAATGACCATAAAACAATTATGCTATTTGGCCAAAGGTCTGTTTCTAAGTATTGGTTTTAGGGGAATTCTCTAATTAAGGCCAGAGCCTCTATCAGCCCTTAGCCTGATAATCCAGCGTGTCTCTGATGTTTCTGTATTATTAGTGGTGTCTCCCCCTCTCTCATTTTCCTCTATCTTTTTTATTGCTTGGAACCTAAAAGCATGTCTCGAGTCTGTATTCTTAACATGCTTGGCTAAAGCATTTTTAAGGTTCTGATTTCTAATTTGTAGAAGATGCTAACATATCCTAAATCTCAGTTCCCTGTTAGTTTTACCTACATAAAAATTTGAGCAGATGTCACATACACCTATGTACACAATATTTTTAGTGTGGCAAGTAGCCTGTACGTTAAATGTAAATATTCTGCCAGTATCAGGATGTGAAAAAGTGTTGCTAGTGTCTATAAATTTACATTGGTTACATTTCCTGTACGGTGTAGTTCCTTTTATTGATGTTGCTTCTCCTTCCTTTTCTACCTTACCATCTCTAGGATAGCATAGGTGTCTTTTTAGAGATTTCTTATTCTTAAAGGAGAAGCCACAGTTTTCACCTACTATCTCCTTTATCTTAGCATCATGCATTAGAATGGGCCAATGTTTCTTAATTATTCCTGTCACAATGGACATGTTACTGGAATATTGTGTGGGAACTCTTACTACTATGTTTCTAAAATTTTACTTCTGCTACGAGTATAAATCCCAGTATAACCATTCTGTAATCTATCTATGCCTATCACAATGTCATTGGTGCAGCAGGTAGCACACTCAGATTTGGGGCAGAAAGCTGTGGTTCTATTCCCACACCAGGTAGATTGCTGAATCTACACAGCTGCACTCTTAAGTATGCCATACTTTGTATGAGACATTAAACTGAGGCCTCATCTGCTTGACTTGGTGGTAGATTAGGTGGATATAACAGATCTCATGCCACCTACAGTATATATATATATATATATATATATATATATATATATAATATATATATATATATATATATATATATTATATATATCTATATATATATATATATATATATATATATATATATATATATATATATATATATATATATATATATATATATATATATATATATATATATATATATATATATATATATATATATATATATATACATATATATATATATATATATATATATATATATATATATATATATATATATAGATATGTATATATAAAACACCAACCCAGAGAATGCACAGCCTTGGGAAACATAAAAAAAAAAAACAGTCGGTCTGATGCTTCCAATGTTCAGCGTTTAGACTTTTGATATTAGAAGCCTTTGACATTTTGAAAGAGTTCTTCTTCTTCTTCTTTCGGCTTTTCCCGGTTAGGGGTCGCCACAGCGGATCACCATGTCCGCACATTAATTGGCAGTGAAGTTTTACAGTGTCGAGTTGCCATCCCGGCACCCAACCTTCCACAGAAGGCACCGACATTTTGAAAGAGTACCATAAAATATTAGTTCCACTTGTTAATGGAACATATACAAGTAAGGGAAATTGCAGTTATTCAGTATGTGGCCCCTTTTTCAAAGGAGTGATCCTGCCACGTTTGAATAATTTTGTCAGTTGTGAAAAGGTTGCATCAGGAGCTTTTATCGTCTATGTGCTTTATGACTCATGTTATCTGCTTTTCGTAAGACCCACTCTGTTTCCACTCCAAGCTTATTTCACCAGTCCTGCTTGTGGGAAATGTGTACTCCTACTGTTATTAAAGGGTTAAAACATTATGTGAAGAAGTTACGTTTTACATATCAGTTTTACATATCAGAATATTTCCCAAATATCAGATTCTCATTATAAAACTATTCATGGTCAAAAGTAGTCAGCCAATCAGTGCTAGAGTTCATTATTCTTCTGCCTTTAATTTTGCACTGAAAATGAACACAAGTAGCGCATATGATTGTCTTAGTATTGCATTCTTTTCAGGGAGCATAGATCTGCACGTATAATCCACTAATGCAAAAGTAAACAGCCTAATCTTTTAATCCAACAGAATCTTTAATTTCCTGTCTCTCAGAGGTGAAATTGTCATTGTGATAGGTGATTTTTTTGTCTCAACTGGAGTATAGACTACCTATTATAGCTACAGCTCTAGAACAGAACCCCAAGGTCTTACAAACCACTTGCAATAAAATATGCAGATTTCCATAGTTAAAGAATAGTGTGCCACTAGTTCATTCCTTTACAAAGCCAAAATGCCTTCCAGTAGAATTCAGAATCATGGTATTAGTAGGCAGCTTTGTCATCAAACTCACCAACTTCATTCCGCTTGACAACACAACTAACCCATATAATTTCAGATTCCTCCCTGCTCATACCCCCGTTTCTACGATCACTCCTAAACTACACTTGACAGAACGTCTTTTTTTTTTTCTTTTTCTTCTCTCTGTAATCTCTTGGGATGAATGTGAATGTGGTCTATTGAGACCAGCATTCTACCCTGGTTAAAAAATGCCCAAAGCAAACTAAAAATCAATCCCTTGAATATAAGGTTCCCTTGTATGAGTACGCCTGCTTTACATAAACATGTTAAGGATAGCAGATACATAAACTGTATATCATAAAATATGCAAGACACAGAAAACAAACAAGTGAAGCAAATGAAAAAGCTTAATGTGCTAGATGATAAAGCATATAAAAGTTTGGTCTGCATTTTAAATTACATATCTAAGACTCCTGTGGTAGATAGCAGTCATACAATTAGGAATGCATAAGACTTTACTTACAGGATTTCCATTTAACCCATCTACTCCAGGCAGTCCTGGTTCACCATTCTTACCCTGTAAAAAAGAAAAAAAGGGGTTATAAAGATATAAAAACATCATTTCGGAAATATTTCATAATGCTTTAAATTATCTGTAGTGAATAAGAATTTTACCAGATCATCTGAAGGCTGTTCTGCATATATAATAAAATAATCTTTCGAGCATGTTGACTGAGTGAGAGAAATATGAATGGCTTATTCCTAATCCAGAACTTGATGTGTAGAAGTATCCCATTACAAAGCACAGCATTCCTGCTAACCTGTGTGCATTGAAGCAGGTGTCATTTGTGTTCTACTGAGGTACAGCAAGGTGCCAAGCAGTTCTGTACTTATTTAATCAGCAAACACTCAGACAAATTTCATTGTGGTAACCACCCTCGTTGCAGTGACACTGATGGTGTTCATATTCTCCGGTACGAAGTTGGTGCCTGCAGAGCACTGGTGTCTGCCTAGTCTGGAATTGTTAGTTTTTCCAAATTAACAAAACATAGTTTAAATGTATTTTTTTTTACAATGAACTAAGTCATTCTACAATGGGTGAACTACCCCCCCCCCCCAACATTTTGTGCTTCTATTTGTATCAAGTGTAGGAGCCTCATGTACTTATAAGTCGTGGACCTGAAACATTGTGCAAACTGCAATAAAATCCATTACACTTGTCAAATGACATGGGGGGGGGGGGCTCAGTATGTGCCTTAGCATCCTTCCCTACCTCCTGTTAGCCCTCAGCTCCCAGAACAGTGTCTGCAGGTTCAGATACATTTAATTTCAGAAATAGTCACAGTGCTTCATTTGTTTGCACAAACTCCTCACAAGATGAGTATTACTGGTAAGTACCTGACCACCCAGGGGTGTGATGAGGCCAAATGAGTTTTGAAATGATTCAGTCTGTGCTTCATTAAAGAGTAGTTACTTTATTCTCATTTTTTAAATTAATAGGGGACACAAGTAGACACTGTTTTATTTTATAATTCAGCTTGATTCATGCTTGGTATACTGATGAAGAATCCTCTTATAATGTCTGTATGTGTGAAGAGCTTTGCTATCCAGACTTATCTTATTCATATATACAAATGCTAAGAAGATGCACCTCATTTGAAATCAGCCATTTTAGTAATTGAGCATTAGGCCCACTGCAGTATAGTTGCATTATCATTATTAATTTAAAAGACTTAAAGATCATGTTTACAGATGTGAAACATGCTTTTATTTACAAACAAAAAAAGTTTTCTTCTGCATCTTTATGCTTGGGAACACTTTTTTTATGTGAAAAGAAAAGTGCAATTTAAAGCTTAAAAAATATCAGTTTTTAAAAGTTGCTTCTGAATGCTGATGATGAAATGTAGTAAGCCATGTTTACGGCATTAATACTCATAGGAGGGCAGGGAGCAGTTACATTGTTCTGGGTTCCAACTCTAATACTGCTGCATTACTGGCTACGTGTCATTGAAGCTGTTGTTTTCAAATGGCTGCTAACTTACCTTTGGACCTATGGCACCTGGAGGGCCATCTTTTCCTGGAACACCTGGAAAACCCTGCAATAGAAACAGACACAGTTTGTTGTTTGGTCAAACACAATGCTAAAATACACCCACTGATAAGTGTGTTGACTGCAAATATGTGACTGGTAGAGAAGTTCATGCTATGCCCCTCATTTTCAAATAATAAAACAAATTATTAGCTCATCTTAGCCATAGTGTTTCTTTTTATTGTAACTGGAAACTGATACATTTCTTTGAAGATTCTACACAGCAAAAACTCCAGCGGTAACACCAGGGTAAAGGTACAAACAATGTATTCCAAATAAAACAAAAGTGATCGCTTTTGCGTTAAAACTAAATGCTTCTTCAGACATAACTACTTCAAAAAGCACACTATTAAATAATAAGCAACATCCAATCAGCTTAGACATCCAATTAAAACATAAAGCACCAATACCAACTTCAATGAAAACAATAAAAATCATGTGTAAAAACTCTTAAACAAATTCTATTGATATAAGCAAAGCAAACTCTGTCCATAAATGCTAAAACAGTCTAGAAAATATATTCTAAATGTACTAATACATCAATAAATAATGCATCAAGGGTCTGTCTAACAAAAAAGGGGTGAGGGAAACTTTTTCATTCAGGCCATATTTTTTATCAGCATGTAACCGAATGATCTACTTAGTTTCTAAATGTTCTCTGTAGTTCTTCAAATTCCCTAATCTATTGGTTTCACTTACTAATTCAAAAGCCAAGAAGGTGAATTTATACGAAAGACTATTCTCTAAAACATGTCTAGCTAAGGCATTTGTCTCATCTTCGTTATTAATCGCATATATGTGCTCCCTTATTATCTCTCTCAATGTCCTATTCGTTTCTCTTATGTAAAAGGAAGAACATATCTGACAACTCGCTAAATAAACTAAATTACGTGTCTTGCAATCTGCATAATGATAGAATTGAAAATTCTTTCTAGTAACCGGGTGTGTAAAGTGATTGTCATTTGCCATGCATATACATTGGTTAGAATGTCTGCAAGGGAATGTACCTTTAACTAGCAGCCTTTTTCATAACGGAGTAATCTTTTTAAGGACTTATTATTCTTATATGTATATTTCGGCTTGACACCTACAGTACTGGAAATGTTCTCATCAGTAGTCAAAATCTTCAAATTCCTAGTAATAACTTCTTGTAGGAATCTATTATTATTAGAATAAGGTATAATAACTCTAACGTCATGTGAGCCTTTCCTACTTTTGGAATATTGATCTGATATGTTGCTTATATCTCTCTTAAAAAAGGCCTCCCTCTTTGTTCTCTGTCAGTTAGGCTGTCTTGTTTAAGACAGTCGGTCTCTGTTTGTTTATAACACCTACCATGTAATTCATGCTTGACCCTCGCAGTGGTTTGTTTTAACATGAATTTTCATTTCTACAAGTGCAAGGGACACGACAGAAGGTACAGTGATAGAATTAGATTATAATCCTTGTTTAACAAATCAAGTGAATGATATTGATGATTTTAGACGTTTATTACATGCTGAGAACAACCCAGTCTTAGCCTTTAAGAGAAGTAAGTTGGAATCTGAAACAGGCGATGCATCACTCTCTGACAAAAATATTTCCATTCTAAGACTAATGAGAGCTAGAGAATAAAGTCTAGAAGTTAAAAAACATTTAGTGGCAACACAAGCATATGGAAGCCTGCCTTTGGTTTAAGGTAATACCAAGGGGACTTAGAATCCTAAAAATGCCCACCTATGGCACAACCTTTCCAAAACATTTAATTAAGTGGCAGAGACTTAATTTGGAAACCAGCTTTGGTTACATAAAATTATTGAACACTACATGAATTTAGAAACTGGCTTAACTGTAGCTGTCCTCCATCTTCAAGAAGAGATAGCAACAGTTTTGTCTATTGACAGATTACAAAAAAATCTTTAGTGATATGAATACTAATATCACTTTAATTGAAAATAAACTGATGCAATTTAAGAAGAAAAAGCTGGAGTGTGACTGCCAGGATTTTTTTTAAAAAGGAATGTGTTCTCCTGGCCTCAACAACCAATGAGAACACAGAATCACGGCAACACCCAAGATACATCCCAATCCATGACCACTATGTCATCTAACCAAGAAGATAAAGCAACTACATCAAATGCTGACGCACCTTTACTTGATAGTGGAACCAGACGAAAAGAAAGGGATGTTTCCAGTATGGTAGCATGTGAATCATTGTTTTTTCAAGTACTCCCACTGCCATTCAAAGATTTTCACCAGCAGCAGAGGTCGGAAAAGATGGAAGTGTACGGAAGAGACCTTCAGTGAAGTGAAAGTTCCCAAGCGGCGCTGGTTACCAGTGATTTATTATTAGTTATTAATTTGTCTGACTATGCCTTAAAGGATGCTGAGACAGCTGTTTTGAATAGAGGTTTATCTTTTATTCCTTCTAAGGGAACTGATATAGTTGACTTTTTGTTAGATATAAAAATGTTTATAAGAAATGTTGCCTTGAAATTACTTTATGGTAATAGTGGCAATGAAAATGGATGTGTATTTAAGATACCAACTGCATTTGTTTCTCCTAATAATTCATTACTCGATGCCTTCGAGAAAGTATGTGAGAAGGATTTATTTGAACTTATTAGCTCTAATGAGTGGAAGAAATCTTGTAATTTTTATAATTTAAGTAAAGCCGAATTTGAAGCTTTACATGCTTTGCAAAATAATCCTAGGATAGTTATTCGGCAAGCAGATAAAGGGGGTGCAGTCATTGTGTTAGATAAAGGGAAATACGAGAGTAAAATGTTAGATATGTTAACTGATTCCAATAATTATAGGAAGTTGAATAGTGGACAATTAAATAAGATGATAGCTAATATTTATAGTGATTTATATGACATGTTAATGTGTGATGTTAGTGACAATCAGCTTTATAAGTATATTTTTATCGAGAATCCCAGCATACCAACATTTAGAGGCTTACCTAAGGTACACAAGAACCCATCTGACCCTCCCATGAGACCCATAGTCTCAAGTATAGGTTGGTTGACTAAGTCCATGGCATTCTTTATTGAGAAAGAAATTAGGACTATAGTCAACAATATTGAGACAGTAATTAGAGACACACAGCACTTTCTTGAGAGTTTATCCCATCATGTCCATTCAGACCACTATAAAACAAATGTATTATTGGTAACATTGGATGTTAAAACTTTATTTACTGCCATTCCTAATGATGTTGGTTAAGAATGTGTAAGGTTTTTTTGTCCAACAGAAAAATTCCTAATAGAGACATTATGAAATATGTTATGTTATTGGAGTTAATTTTGAAAAACAATGTTTTTTTTGTCAAAGAGTTATTATTTACAGATGCAAGGAGTGGCAATGTGTACTCCATGTGCCAATTCATACGCAAATGTTGTCATGGCCTATTGGGAGAAAACTTTCATTTTTAATAATAATGATTTTGCACCATGCATTCCTTTTTGTGGATGATGTGTTTTTATTATGGGATGGGTTTATACAGAGGTTCCAAGAATTCCTTAATTATATAAACTCAACTACAGATTTTTTAGAGTTCACAGCAAATAGGTTCTATGATAAAATAGAGTTTTTAGATGTTTTAATTCAGAAGCACCGATGCACTTTAGATAATGAGATGTATAGAAAAAGTTGCAGAAAGAATAATATTCTACTTTGCGGAACTATGCATCCACCCCACATTTTTATAAACATTGTGAAGGGGCAAGGTCTCAGGATAGCTAGGTTAACCATTTCAGATGAGGTATGCTATAATACTCTTAGTAGTTTATAGCATGAATTACATGATAGGGGATATAAACAAACAGAGACCATCTGTCTTAAGCAAGACAGTCTAATTGATAGAGAACAAAGAGGGAGGCTTTTTTAAGAGTGATATAAGTAACATATCAGATCAATATTACAAAGCTAGGAAAGGTTGCTAGTAATAGAATTATATCATCATGTAAAGGTACAGCAAAAAATCAGTTTTCTCCCACCTGTAATTAGTCAGTATGGCTACAGAAAATGACCTCTCTTTTTAGAGGAGATTGTGTATTAGATGCCATATTTATTCCACATGAGTTAAGGGAGATTGAATTCAAATCTGTTTTGTTCTAAAAAGCCAACTCATTGATTATATTTAGTTGGGATTAGTCCAATCCTAATAAGATTAAACACATATCAATATATACCATTTTTATAGCTGACTATGATATCATCAACAACCATAGTAGGAGCTAGAAGAGGATATAAGACACATCTGTAAAGGACATAGCAGCTTCTGTCTGGAAACTACTTTGTAAAAAGTGTTATACTTTTATTCAAGAATATGTTCCACTTAAGTGTAAACCTAGCCGGAGGAAGACTAAGATATAGAAATTACCCAAAAAATAATCACTGGAAGATTTTTATTCTGTCTCTTACTATGTCGAAAAACACTTGATATAGTCAATCCTCAACATCTCTTAAGAACATTCACCATTAAAATAATCCTTTATGAATAATATTTTGCAAATAAATATCAGAAATAGCTAAAAGGCTTTGTTTTCCTGCTGCAATAGAACTAAATAGGATATTAACAAACATGATGATAAAAATGGTTAGAAATGTGATCACTTTTTTAGGCTCATAGGTAAGTACTAGCCTAGCTGCCCTTGTCCATTTTAAACCTAGCCAGTTTCTCCTTTTGTACTTGAATTACTCTATTCCATTTTGTTAGAGATTGGCCTTACTCATCCCATGGTTGATAATTATATCTTTTTCCTAATACACTGGGATCATACCATAGATAATTTTAGGGGGCCCATGCATAGGATAAAGCATTCATTAGTTTATAAAGCAGATGATAAGGGTTAAGCAAATTATTGCAGACCTGTTAGTGTCTTCTTTATCATCATCAAACAATTTCAAATCTATACTGTTTTGAAACTTTGACATATTACTAGACTAACAACACTAATCTGTTCCAACATAGTTTACAAATTTGGTAGAGCATTTAGGTAATGTTATATGTGATTTTGATTAAGGATTACCAGTGGATATTACATCTTTGGTTTTCTCAAAATCATTTAATAATATTTATGAACAAAATATTGCTGATACTATTAAGTCTGTGGAAGCTTATCCATGTGTCATTTTGTGGCTCATCAATTGTTTTTGGAACAGTCATTTCATTTATGATCAAACATTATAATAAGCATTTAATATCAAACATTTGGATCACTAAATTTTGGTAAAAATAACCAACCTTACCCGTATGTCATCAATAACTAACATTGATGTTTCACTACACATTTCTTGGTATACTAGTATATAATACTCTTTTAAACAATCTATCTCTTATCTGATTGGATGAGTTCTTACCATCAAAACTTTATTGAAAGTCATCTCATTGAGAAAGACTGTTCTTCTTCCTTGTATGCCCTTCTCAAGTCAGGCCTAGTATGGAATGTCATTACTCTTTTTGTATGTGTTTTGCTGATATAAACTCCTATTGGAAGGTTAAAAAAGTTATTTTCTAGGGCACTATATGAATCAGGTCAGTAAAGTACCCTGGAGATTAAAATCATCACAAATACATTCTATGTACTATCTGTTTACCATATATAAAATAATTAATAATGGTGGACCTTGACACAGTGATTCCTATTTCACTTAGCCATGGCCAAGATAACTAGAACTGGACAGACATTTTACATGGGGTCCTATTAATTCAAGTTCAATGGCAGGTTTTCCTTTAGATTAGGCACAGCATGGGGTAGGCTTCCTTTTACTTTAACAACTGTCAATTCTTTTATCGCATTCAAGAGGGCAGTAGACTATGATACAAGTATCCTAAAATGTTTGCCTAAATACAGGGATATGATTCCATATTAATGAACTTCTGATAATGTAACATTATAACAGTGCATCACTTAATGCTGTCTCAGCAAAGTTTTCTGTGTAAAAGATGGCTTTTGTGAAAGGAAAATTATGTTTTCACACTCAGGAGAGGTCATTTCACTAACTTTCAGGTACAGCAACCTTGGAGTTAGTACACTTAAGAGAGAATGTGGAGTGTATCCTTACACAGGAAGATCAGTGATGACGTTTGTCCTTAAAATGCAGTTCCATGTTTGTTTTGTGTCATTTTTACTTGTATTAAAACAAAAACCTGGTACAGTCATCTTCCTGTAACTGTATAGTACTTATTTTACCTGGTGTGTGTGCGGCTAGTTCCTATTGGTGAATAGTCTTTTTCTCTGGTCTTCCAGTCTAATACTGCTGTATTTTTGACTCGACACAAACACTACATGACTAGCAATGGAGTGATGCTGGATAGGTCTGTATGGCAGACGTCAGGTTACAATCCCAAAATGTACACATGAAACCTGAACCAGTTTAAAAATTAAAAACTTAAATCTCACTTACTGGGTTGCCTTTTGTTCCTGCAGGGCCTTGTGGCCCACGGGGTCCAGGTGCACCCTGTAAAAACAAAAAATTGTAAACAGTTATTGATAAGAACATGTTAATATTAAAGCTGTCCTGATTCATCCGAACTTTATGCCAAACATAACAACATGTTAGCTTACATTCAGTTTCCTTTCCAGTGTTGTTTAGTGCTGGAACTAAATCCAAGCAGGATATATTAAGTTTACATAACACTTGAGATGATCAACATACATATATTTTTTAGATGGTAAAGCAGCATGTTAATTGGTATGTGTTCTCTCACAGGAATGTGAAAAATAACAGTATTCCTGAGGTCTTAGGTACTACAGTAGTGCCAGAGAATGGTATTTAATAGAAACTGTCTTCAACTACTTTGAAATACATCGCTGTGGATACTCATAAGTGAAAGGTACAGAACTAATGCATTTATTCCGGTCTTATATATTTCAGAAGTACAAGTGTATCATACATTTCAGGTAACTACATCCATAATAATGAGGACCAACCTAACTGACAGCTACAGGATGACATGGAAAACTGTAATTGCACCAAAATAATTTGGAGGAGTGATATAAAGAGTAGTAGTAGAGATTCATTGTGAAAGACCATGAATACACATCATGTACTCAAAATTACGTGAGAAGTAAAGATTACTAAATATCAAGCAACAAGCAGCAGTTACATGTGAAGATATAAATGCAGGCTGTTGGAGTATGTGGGTTACCAAAACAACCAGTAGGACGAGGGATGTTACAGAGAAGTGAGACAGACAATGAAAAGGATGTAGTGATGTTATTTCAAAAAGAACAAGTGTGTCCTTCTTCAAGGGACTGTGCATCCACTTAGCTGGAGAAAAAGCCTAAGTAAATGCCAAGAGAATGATCTAAATCAAAAATATTAGAAAAATTAAAGGGATACGCACCAGATAGATGAATTGAAGTGGCAGTGTTGAGAAAATAGAGAATGTAAAACAAAAACATTTAAATGGTCTTAAAGAGATAAGCAGAATAAGCAAGGAATGTAACTTGTAGACAAGATTTCTGGAAAAGAAAAGGCCTGGCCATGTCAAAAAGATAAAAGTAATGTGTAATATTTTTTTACACAGAAGCTACTTGATGCATGAAACTGAATTTTAATGAAAATGTATACGTTACTTAAAAAACAGAAAACTCAAAAATGCATGCATATTTCAAGTAAGAATCAAAAGAAAGAATGAATAAGAAAAAGTATCAATGTCTGACTGTATACACCCTTTACATTATCTAAACGTAGAAACATACCATTGGCTATTTGGGCTTTAAACAAATTCTGCTATTAAATGTAAAAGAAACGTACTAATCACATATGAAAGACTATTGTACTACTCCACATAGAAAAGACTTGTATGGCTAAAAGGGATGTACATTAGGAAATGCCTCTGTTGCTGTGAAAGCTGTCATGCTATGATTCGGGATACATTCAAACACTGCTCATGGCATCTAAGGAGACATTCTGTATGAACATGACTGAATGGCTTATGACCAGCTCTGCTGTTTTAAGAAACAAGTATTAGTCCACATCACCTGGTGGAGGTAAGATGGCTGTATATTTTTGCACAAATTGGCTGAACCTGCAAGAGGACAGCAACAGGTAAGAAACCACAGCCAGGATGAAGGCACATACATTACGAATATTTTCTTGCAGTGCATGTTTCATAAGCAGCAACAGCTTGGAAAGTGGAATCAAAAATAAGAAAAACCCTTGCCAGCTGTGGCTTGTGGAATCTATTCCTTTACCACAAAACTAGGGGTCTATATTAAAAGCCCGAAATCACCAAACATTGAGTGTATGTACATCGACACATAAAGGTCGAAGTACATACACAGTGAAAAACTAAAACTGCGAAAACCAAAATGCCGAACATGTTTCCTGGTCAGCAGCGCGATGGCAGGGATAAGGAAATATATCCTTTTCCCCACTGTAGTGTGGTCTCGAAGTTAGTATATTTAGGTGGGGGGGTGCAAGGGGGCTTTGCCCCCTGCAAAAGCGTGTTAAATTAATTATTTAGTATTATTTTTTACTTACCTGTGTGGCACATTCTGATGATGGAACTCCTTCGGCATTTCGGATTTCACTCTTTTAGTGTTTCGCTGTGTATGCACTTCGACCTTTATGTGTTGATATATATACACTCGATGTTCAGTGGTTTTGGGCTTTTAATATAGACCCCAAAAATAGGACTATTTATTAACAGGTTAGGTATTTCTTTGGAAAGAGACACTAACCCTACAGATGAGGTTGCTGTACTATACAATGGAGGATAGATGAAATAATAAGTTAATAAGGTACCAGGTAGGTTAGGAGGTTAAGCTGTTGGAATAAAATTGCACCAACAAAGACTTCAAACTCAAAGAAACATAGGGGAGTAAACTGAATGAAGCAGAATAGTGAAGACAATGTAAGACATTGCAAACTACTTTTTAAAATAATCTGCATATTGACCATTTGATTGCCTAAACAGCATCTTTTTAGCAGGGGAAAGTTATAATTCCATTAAAAAAATACGTCTGGCTTGGAATAAAAGTCATTTGCACTGGTGCTCATAGTAAGTTTGTAAAATATTCAACACATACTTCACAAGACCATTCTGAATTCACAGACCACCGCCAATGCTTAAACCCCCTGCTGTGCAGTTTATGCAGTAAGGGTTGTGCACCACATGCAAATGGGATACTGTGTGTGTGTTTCTGGGGGGGGGGGGTCTATGAAAATGATCTCACCATTGTGTTGACCAGTTAGAAGGTTCACTTATTAGAAGATTACTAGGTTCCTGAACTGTAAAAGTGTTAGGAATGGCAGGAATACAAAGGTATACATCTGTGTACCATTCTACACATTTCAATTGTAGGGATCTGAGCAGGATGAAATGCAGCTACATTACCTTGTTTAGATTGTCAATATAGGCAAATCTTGGCGAAAGTAAATGGGATTATTTGCTTTCGTACATCTGTATGTCACTGCATGTGAGAATTATGTCTGTGTGTGTGTGTGTGTGTGTGTGTGTGTGTGTGTGTGTGTGTGTGTGTGTGTGTGTGTGTGTGTGTGTGTGTGTGTGTCTGTGTGTGTGTGTGTGTGTGTGTGTGTGTGTGTGTGTGTGTGTGAGGGATGTGTATATGTGTGTGTCTTTGGATGGAGGAAATGCCACTTAGCTGTTCATTTGCACCGTGAAGAGATTCATAGGTTCACAGATTCATGGGTGGTTACTGGGCTATTGATACAAAGGTCTTTATAAGCCTAGCCATGTGTGTCCAATATAATACTAGAAAAACCCAATATAAAGGATCTTGCCTAAACTCAAGATCTTAGTTAACAATGACTGCCCATATCTAGGAGTGTCTTAGGTGAAATCCCCAGCAGGAATTTACAGTTTCCCATCCAGTCATCCAGGCTATGTTTAAACAGGGTCATAAAGGGGCTTTTTTTGATGTGAACTGGTAGCCTATTCCAGAGTAGTGGCTACCTCCGAGAGACATATCTGTCTCCCCTATTTATGTTGCAGGCCAGGTTAAGATCCCTGGAGCAGGTGACCCTTGTCCCATTTGACTTGAGGATGTGCAGCATTTCCATTAGGTTTGGATCTGACATCACTCTGTAGGCCAGGCGCAAGTCTCTTCTAAGTAGTCTGTATGCTATGGAATACAGTGACAGTGACTTCAGTCTGTCAATGTATGATGTGCTGGAGACTCTATATTTTCCTGGTTAGAAATCTCTGAGGTCTCTTGAGTTGCTGCAGATGCCTGAGTACATACCAAAGGGACACTGCACTCATGTATTGCCCTGACGAGGGTCGAGTACAGGGGTGATATGACCTCTTTCACTCTTGAGGCAATGAATTTGCTAATGAGGTGTGTGATGTAGAATGCCTTCCTTACCACAGTAGACACATGGTGGTCAAAGTATAGGCTACAGTCAACTTGCGTTCCCAAGTCTCTCAGTCCTGAATTGTTACTTAGGGTATTATTTTATTTTATTTATTTTATATTATTTTACATTTGTTTATCAGGAAAGTCTAACTAGATACAGTTCCCTTTTCTGCAGAGGTCTAGGGAGAAAAGCTTCACATTTACAACAGGACAATTGTACAAAATATCAAAATATTACAAAAGAGAAGTAATACATACATACAGTGTAATACAGAGTTTGTTTATACATCCTTTCACACACACACACATATATATATATATATATATATATATATATATATATATACACACACAGACACACACACACACACACACATATATATATATATATATATCTATATATATATATATATATATATATATATATATATATACATATGTATAGTCTAATAATACAGGATACTGATAAGTCTGTCTGCCAAAAACTTTACGTATGTGCATAACTGTGGAGAGATAACACAGGTAAATGATACTATATTATCAGATAGAAATAATAATAGAGAGAAAATAGACCAGTTACTAATTGAGAAAAGTTGGTGGAAGTTTTGGGGGTAGAGACTGAGTCAGAATATTTATTGTGAAGGAATGGATGGTGTGTAGAAGATAAAAGGATAGGGAAGAGCAGATAGAGGAGTTAGGAGTTAAGTAGTGATGGGGGGGGGTTGGTTGCAAGAAGGCACTAATACATTATCCAGAGTCGGTACACAAGCTTAGCTTTGTATTCATTAAATTGGATTTCAGTCTTTGTTTTAAGTGGTTGTCTGTCTATCTGTCAGCAGTGAGTTCCAGATTTTGGCTAGGATGTAGAATAGAATGAATCTCCAGTGGCATTGTTGGATTTGGTAACTTTTAAGAAGGATTTATTATTTGAGAAGAAAGACGAACTACTAGTGTAGGGAATTAGAAGGTTTTGCAGAGCAGAGTTTTTTTCAGGTTGATTTAAAAGTGCATGGGCCAAAGTAATTTGGTTATAAGTTAAGAGCTAAGGTAGCTCTAGCCAGTTAAGATGTTTGAGAGCAGGGTAATGGTGTGTTCTAAAGTTGAAGTCTTTTGTAAACTTTGCATTCTTATTACGGCAGGTATCTAATTTTGCTAGGTCTGATTTTTTTAGGTTTGTCAGAATGAGTGCGTCATATAGGCGTGTGGGGATCAGGTGTGTTCTTGCAATGGTGGCCTTTATGCTGTTAGTTAGATATTGTCTGTTTCTGTAAAGAGTACCAATGTTTTTTATTTACTGTGTTTACTGTATTGTGTTATTTCAAATTGTGTATTATTTAATCTTTGTGGAGCTTTTTTCCCCGAGCCTCCACTGAAAATGGACTCACCTTGGCCCACTGGACCTTCCCTGTAAACAAATGGAAATAAATAAATAATACATAGCTGTCTTGACTCTCTAGGCTATGTGTAGGTTGAATTTCATAGTGTCAATAACAACACCTATAAGTTTAGTCTGGGAAACAGGAGAGATGGTGGTATTGTTTGCAGATGTGATCTTAAATGGAGAGAGGGGATCTATAGCTCTAGTGGTTTGGAATATGATGAGTTTTGTCTTGTTGGGTTTAGAATAAGTTGAGCCTCAGAAAGCCATGTTTGAACTGCAGAGAAGGACTGTTGCATTAGTTGTTGTAACTGTTGGAGTGATGATGCAGCTCATACTAATGTAGAATTGTCTGCATATTGGACTAGGGAGGCATACAGGGTAGCAGCATGTAAACTGCTAGTGAAAAGTGTGAAAGGAGGGGACCTAGAATGGAACCTTGTGGTACACCTAGAGTAATGGGCAGTAGAGGCTATATACTTTGTTGCCATTTTACAGCTTGCTGGCATCCTGCTAAGTAGTCTTTGAACCAAGTAATTGTGGATTGACCAAGGATTAGCTCTAGAAAGATGAAGGATACTTTTTCACTGTTGTTCCTATGCTCACTAATGATGATTGTGAAACTCATTAGGGAAAAAGTAGTGCTGTGGTATTGTAGAAATCCATGTTGGGTTTTGGATAGCAGATTGTTCTCAAGGAGATGCTGCATAATTTGTGAGTGGATGCATCTTTCTATAACTTTAGAGGCGTGACAATATAGCTATTGGCCTGTAATTGGACAGTTCTAATGATTTTACCCCTTTGTGTAGCTGAATGATGTGTGAAATTTTCTAAATTGTTGGTACCTTTTGTACAAAAGTGGACTGGTTTATTAAGATGGATACTGGGTAGGAGATGGCATCAACTGCCAAAATGAGATATTCGTCTGTTGGTTATCAGCTGCTAGGACTGTTGGTTTGAGTTTTTTCACTGTTTTTTAATCATGTCTGTTTGTACAGGTTGGAAATCGAAGGTGTAGCTATCTGGGCTTGCTGTGGGAATTTCTGTGAAGGTGGTGGAACAGTTATTATTTGTGAGGGCTAGTATGGACTCTGTGAAATACTTACTAAACTGCACTTCAGTGGTATCCAGTTACAAAGTTTAAGGGTGGATATGAAATTTTGCATGTTAATTTTTTTTCCCCTAATTTTGTGACAGCCAGTGAGTTTCCCTGGATTTATTTGCTGCCTAAGTAGAAAAGTTGGAAGATGATCACTGAGACTATCTAGAAGACAGCCAGCATGTAAAGATATTCAGCATATTTATATGATAGTCTGCAGGGAAATTGTTTTTACCTAAGGGGATAATACATTTTTTACACTGAGTTTGGGTTCATGGCTTTGGCACCAATCATTGGTTTGTATTAGTCTCTCTTGAAGTATACTGACATCATTTGGGGATTCAATGATTGCACCCAATTTGCAATTGTCATCAAACTTAGCCACAGCCCCTTTGTTCTGGCCTGAACTTCTGGCAAGTATATTCTAAACAAAAGGGGGCCCAGCAATGCCTCTGTGGAATCCCACTGTTGACAAGTCTACTGGTTGAGATAAAGTCCCTAACTTTGACTGACTGTGGTCTGTCTGTGAGCTGGTTAGCAACCCACCTGACAATATAAGGGTTGATATAAAACTGGGAAAGTTTATCAATGATGTCTGAATGAGGGATTGTGTCAAAAGCCTTGGCTAAATCAAGGTAGGCTGGATGCACAGATCTGCCTTTGTCTATGGGTCTGCTTATGTTTCCGAAGAAGTCCAAAAGGTTTAACTGGCATGACCTGCCTTTGACAAAACCAAACTGTGTTGGATCAAGGGTTTGGAGATCACTTATATCCTTATTTATAAGGTCCATCATGATTCATTCCATGGCATTACAGATAACGCTGGTTAAGCTTATGGGTCTGTAGTTCCCAGTATCTGTTGTTGTACCCCATTTATGAAGGGGTATGATGGTTGCTGTTTTCCATTCAGTAGAGACAAAATCAGTACTCTGGTGGTTGAACAGAGTACCTAATGGAGTTGTTAACTCATGTTTTAAAATGCAACATGGGAAGCCATCCGATCCCATAGAGGCTATGTTTTTGGCCTTGGAGAGAGCACCAATGATTTCCTGTTTGGAGATGTAAGGTGGGGGAGATGGATTTATATTATGATCAAAGAATCTCTTCTTCAAACACATAGTCTCAGCCAGTGTTTGGTGCCATCTTTCTTTCACTTTTAACTCTTCTATTGTCTCCTGCAAGTCTTAGTGGTGTGTATGAGCCATTATTTCAGTGGTTTTATTGTAAGGTTTGGGATAATTTAGCAGGTTAAGAAAGTATATGCTATCTTCTCGCTTATTTGTTTTTTGAGAGTTTGTTCGTTTTTGCAAAACTCATGTTTTAGACCATTTAAAATGCAACATGGGAAGCCATCCGATCCCATAGAGGCTATGTTTTTGGCCTTGGAAAGAGCACTAATGACTTCCTGTTTGGAGATGCAAGGTGGGGGGAGATGGGTCTGTATTATGTGATCGAAGAATCTCTTCTTCAAACACATAATAATTGACACATATACAGTGAATGCTGTAAACAATGAATGGCCACGTCTTCAAATTTTTTCCTCGGGGAAAAGATTCACGTGGCCTTAAAATAAAAACAAACTTTAAAACACTAATTAAGTGGGGGGGGGTTCACCCACCACACCACACCCTAACTAAATATACTAACTCAGAGATCACTCTACATTGAAGAAAAGGGCAATTCCCGATAACGGCCAACTGATTTTTTTCCCAGAGGAAAAAATTTGAGGATGTGGCCTTTCGCAGTTTACAGCATTTGCTGTATATGTGTAGATTATTATGTGCTCAAAAAAGAGATTCTTCTATCACATACTATAGACCTGGGGGAGATGTAGTGGGAATGCTTTATGGAATGTTGAGAGGGTACATGGGGGGTGACATTTTTGCAAAATCTGTCAGGTAATGGGTTAGCTATTTTCACAGGATCAGTGTGTGTGATTCCATCCACAGCTAATTCAGCACATATCTAGGTCCTACCTTTTAGGTTATGGATATAGCTGAAGAATGCCTTATGGTTACCTTTAGCTAAGGTTGCTAAATTTTGTTTCGAAGTTGTCTTATTTGTTTATTCAAGCAGAGGAGGGTGTTTTTCCAGTGCTGGGACTTCTTTTTTAATTCTTAGACAGCAGCTTCTTCCTCTTGTATTATAATTCATTAATGCTAGATGTCCACTAAGGAGCTTGTTTTTTCTTGAGGATCTTGTTTTGATCCTATCAGGTATAGTTGTGTCAATACATTTGTATAAGTGTTTGTACAAGACATTTATGTGTACCTTAATATAGTTGTCAATGTCATCTGGGGGAACAGGTTCTTGGAAATTATTTATACCATCCTTTAAGAGGGTGTAATTAGCTTTGGTCAAAATTTTTACCCTGATTTCACCTAAAAGGGGTTCAGGTGTTACAGCTACTTCAAACATGACTGATATGTGATTAGGTTTAAACAGGGAAAGTCATATACTTGTGGTGGTGCAACAGTCACCCATGTTGGTGAGGACCAGGTCAAGAATATGTGAGCCGCTTGTGGGGTTACATATTATTTGTTCCAGGGCGTTAGTGTTAACAAAGTCCAGGAACCTTTGTGCGAGCATGTTGGTACTTGTATATGTTTCCTAGTCATTGGAGGGATAGTTAAAATTGTCCATGATTAGAGTGTTTAGTTGTAATTTGATTGACTCAGGTAGGTCCAAATAAACAGTGTGGGTATCTTGATTCATTGAAGGGGTCTATAGCCAACTATGACTTGGGGGGGGGTCATACCCACAGTTAGTTGAACTTTGAATAACTCCATGGAGTTTTCCTGTCTAACCAGTCTACAGGTGTATTTGTCTTTGATGAAGATAGATACTTCTCCTCCTTTGGTTCACACTGTGATAAACTGAGAGGCTGCTAACCTAGCTAGATAGAATTACGTAAATAATTCTGTCATTGTATATATTAACATGATCCACAGGTTGGTTTTACAAATGTAAGAAAGCTGTGTTATGTACTGAGCTTCAAAAATGTAACCACAGTGCACCCTGCTGGCTGGAAAAAAAATTGATAAGTGAAGAATTGTACTACTGTGTGTGATCTCAAGCGAGGAGACATGATGTCTGCAGCTAAAAATTCTTTCAATTATCTTAAGACAGAGATAATTACTAGGTTTCACATGTAAAGTGTATTTTGTTACTGTTACTTCCTGGCAGCTGCAAAATCACAAAGAAATATTAAATTTTAAGTTCTGTGTGACTGGGAACTTAAGTAGAAGTGTCAAGAATGATGTAATCTGAAATGAGTCAGCAGTAATGTGTATTACCACTTTAAGTACTATCTCAGAAAGAAATAGATTGCATTTTGTATTTGTCTTCAGACCTGTTAACAACTCACCAGCACTGTGCCTTGCTCTGTAAAGTTATTTAGAACATAGTTTCTCTCACTGATAGATAGGAATATAACCAGATTAGTGTAGATGTTTTCTATATTTATGTCAGACTGTCCTACAATGCTTTTTTAAAGTATTTTCCTGTGATTTCTGAACTCTCTATTGTCACTGTGCTAGATTAATGAGTATTGTCTTTTGTTTTTATTATTTATTATTAAATAATTTAAACCTTTTAACTTGTGTAGAGATAATTTAAGCTCTTAAAGTACATGCATGTATTTGGTGATACTGTAAATGCCATTCCAATAGTGTCATTGAATCCCATACTGACACAAATGTTCTCTAGGAGGGGCTGACATAAACAAACAACTGGTGTCAGAGCCATGGACTAAACCAAGATGCCAAGAAATGCATAACAGCATCCTTTGGGAAGTCATCCACCCCTGGTAACCATCATATTGACAACACACCCCTTAGAGTTGACCCAGTAGTCAGGGTCTTAGGGACACACATAGATAGCAATCTAGCCTTTGACCATCACATGTTACAGTAGTGAGGAAATTGTTCTATGTTGCTCAGCTTATACACAAAGGCATGGCATCTACGTCCAAGGAAGTCATTGTTCCACTGTATTCGGCATTCATCAGACCTATCACTGAATACAATGCCCTTTTTGGTATATACCTAACCAGGCATATCCAATAATTGAAATGTACACAGAGGTTTATCACTAAAAGAATAAAGGGCATAAGTAAAATGTCCTATGCAGACTGCCTCGAGTCCCTATCTATATATTCTGACTCCTACAGGCTTTTGAGAGGAGATTTTTGCCTAGTAAACAGGGCATTGTCAGACTCCACTCTGATGGACCTCCTACATATGCACAAAACAAAGAGCACCAGAATTATCCATTCTAAAGACTTAAACCTTGCCTGTGATATAAATAAGACCTGCTGGACAGAAAGGTATGTACCCCAGATACCCATCTATGGAACAGGCTCCCCATCCATGTGAAGGAGAGTTCCTCCTTAACCCAATTCAAATGCAAAATGGACAATTGGAAAGAGTACAATAAATTCATCCCTGGTTTGGCACCTATATCTTTAATGGACACAGGCAACCTGTAAATGGTTCACCTCCCAGGCCCCTGCTTGTAAATATTTAATCTTCCAAACACCTCCTGATACTTGTCAAAGGTATCAGAACTTGTTAGAGATTTGGGATGCATGGCTAGGCTTAGAAAGGCCTTTGTGGTCATTGGCCTAGTAAACACCTATGAATCTATGAACCTAACTGAGCTCTCCTACCATACAGATGTAGCGGGCCCTCTCAAAAAATACCCTGTTTTAGTGCTGAATTTAACAGATAGAACCAGATTCAGCAGGTCTGCATATAGTCTATTCAACAGCAGACAAAAAGTGGAGCAAATCAGCAAGAACAGTTTTTTTTTTAAATCAGCAATATAGCAAAAATACAGTTTAAAAGTGCAACATACAGTATAAAATTGTAGTTATAGTTAGCAGAATGCAACAGATTCCTTGGATTACACAGATGAATACAGCAGAGCAGTGGCTTGTTGCCTGACTCTGTGTGACTGTGTTAAAACAGTGAGCAAATTGAACAAAACAATTTAACTAATAAAAAGCTCAAAACTTAGCCCTGTGCCAGCAACCTTCAATCAGATCAGTCCTAATTGCACTCTCCTGCCACAATGGTGCAGAGGGGCCCTCTCTAATAAAAGATTAGTGCTCAATTTAACAAACAGAACCAGATTCAGCAGTTCTGAATCTAGTATCTGCTACAGCAGACAAAAAATACAACAAATCAGAAAGAGTTTTAAAAAATCAGTAATACAACAAAATACAGTTTAAAGTGCAAAATATAGTATACAAATTGTACGTATGAAAATTCCCAGATAATGAGATGTTGCCCTTGTGGCAATCTGGATAACTATGAATCTGTAAATGTTTCTTCAGTGCTGCTCTACACATCTTTACAGGGCATGTTGCACTGAAGTGCCATTTACTTTGACTACAAACCTTGAATCTACTTTGACTACAAACCTTGAATCTGTTGGTTCAGTTCTCCACACCATCAAGTGACTTTATTCAGCGTGCTGTGATTTATCAGCACATGAAAGGATGTGTAACTGAACAGTACCCATCTCAAACATCTCTGAATATTTAAAGACACACAGGTGAGCAAGGGAATATCTGTTATACAGCAGATTTACTGTAAGAAGGTATGACATTTTGTTATAAAAGTAATTTACATGTATTACTATAACAAGCTGTTCATAATGCAATGTTTACCCACTCCTGGGAGAATACAATGACTCAGCCTTTACTCATATGAGTAAATTATACCACTAATACCTAAATCCTGCATTACCCATGGTCAACCAGAGATTATTGTATATACCAATTCTGAAGTATGTAAAGAAGATGAGAGCAGTGGTTGGTCTGGGTGATACTTAGCTGTTATCAGATTTCCACTATTCATTTCAGAAGAGTCACATGATTACCTTGAAGGCAGTAAAGGGTATATGTGGAATCCTTAATAACATAATGTGGTTACATGGAACTTGTGACCCTTTAATTACTAGATTATAAATACAGTGAGTAAGGAGTGCCAACAGAATTCTTTGCATGAGTCCAAGAGGTCTTTAAGTACCATTCTCTGGCCCTACTGCTGCACCTAACCACCCATGAACACTGTAATTTTCACATTCCTGTGAGGGAACACCTGCTCATTGCTGCCATTCTGCTTTAAAAGTATGTGCCCATTTTGGTTTCTGTTCTTTTTTGTTTCAATAAAAATCAGAAACAGAGCAATGGAAACATTGTCTATCAAAAAAGTTAACTTCATAAAAAAAGGTATAGTTAAGACTTTAGCATACAGATTTTGATCAATTTACATGCCACAAAAAACATCATCCACAGTTCGTGCCTGCAACATTTGCAGGCACGAACTGTGGATGATGTTTTTTGTGGCATGTAAATTTCTCAAAATCTGTATGCTAGTGTCTTAACGATACCTACAATTGAGTATAGTTACATCAGGTATCAAGAAACATAAATAGTCCAATCAGAAATAGTCTAATATAGTCCTTTATGCATATTCTTAACAAAAATGGATGTGTTTTTGATATCTGAAAGCATGCTATTGTGATGCCAGCACACCAGGTATGCCCATTGTCAGACTCTATTAATTACATGCCCGTCAACCTCGCACATACGTTGTGCAAAATTCTGCAAGGTTATAGACTGAATCAATGCCGAATTTATTCAAGCAGATATGGAAGAACTTCCATCTTCATGAACTATGTTGTCAAATGCAGATCTCGTATACTTAACTATCTATATACACACACACAAACATGCACACATACACACATGCAAACACATATATATATATACATATACACACACATATATATATATATATATATAATATATAAATATATATATATATATATATATATACCTATATATAGATACATACCTATATATATATATATATATATATATATATATATATATATATATATATAGATACATACATATATATATATATATATATATATATATATATATATAGTTTTTATATATATATATATATATATATATATGTATATATGTACTGGTAGTGTGATCACCACCCTATATTGAGGTTTTTACTGACCAGGCAGCTGCTAAAGCCGATATGGCTAAACTTTTCAAAACTATACCTAATGCTGTAGTAATACATAAACTTGGGGATCTAAGGGTAAATGAAGCTCTAATGCCTTGGGACCACAACTGACTACACGGTTGTATGCAACAATTGACAAATTAGCCTTGCCACCCCGTCACCAGTGGAGTCCTTCAGGCCTCTGACCTAAGGTCATTCATTCTTTAATACTAATTTCTCAGAAGTTAAGAAGAAGTAAAGTACCTGGCTTATTAAATCAATATTGCTGCTTAGTAGCATTATTCTTAACCCACTGACACTACCATGCACTGTTGATAGGTGACAAATAAAGGATCACAAAGCAGTAAAAAGACCTTGGAGTCCTTGTGGATGATGCCTTTTCATTTATTATCAGTAATCATAGAGCTGCCACCATCCTCTCTGTTTATGGAGCTGCCCAACTGATCTTCCACAGACTCGATAGCCATGCCAGACAGATTAACTATCCCTCTTAATCCAGCTCATCACAGACTGATTTTAGAATATGGCACCCTGTTCTTCAACTTACTGACACACCAGCTGGTACAGCTGAAGAAGTACAAAATTCCTAATAAATATAATCAAAGTGTTGCAAGGGTTGTCTTTAGCCAACACTATAAAAGCTCTTTCTTCTCTGTATCAAATCACTTTCTTACAAGAGACCTTTGTCTGACGTAGAATTAACGGACACTTACTATTTGAAATAATTTCCATGAACTAACATAGTACAAATCCACTGTCAGTGATCTAAACATAAGAAGACACACCACCTAAATAAAGGTTGATATCAACTGCACTAAGAAAAGTGCATGCTTATACCTAAATGACTCATCTTAATCAAGCCCAACCCATTAACTCATATCTTCAAGGAGAAATGGATAACTACATGGTCACCTACAAGTTCCAAAATGGGATTTAGGACATCAGACATTCAAGCAGTTAATCTAACTCTGGTCTATGCCTCTAGAGCAGGCTTATATAAATATACTTTCTTATTTTAAAGTTATCCTTCCTGATAAAAAATAGAAATGAAGAGATGTTGAAAACATATTCATTTTACTTGGTGTGCCACTCACAAACAAACCAAAATGCTGCAAAAGCGATGGCTGCCCACTAGAATGTTGTGCATGTTTATTTTTATTTAATGGAATTTTCTACTTTTTTGGATAATATTTGTGACTTTGTTGTAGCAGACTTTGTTCAAATATAAATACTAATATTTCATTATTGAAGGAGATTCTAACAGAATATTATGTCTCTTACAGATTCTATGAAGATCTTTCTCCAAACTGTATTCCATTCCACTAATTCCAACTCCCGATCAACAAATTTAAATAAATAAATAAATAAATAAAATAAATAAATAAATAAACTCACATTATCTTGAAATTGCTAGTATATTTCTTATAGGAGTACAGGCTGATATTTTTCTACTTATACTATATATATATATATATATATATATATATATATATATATATATATATATATACACCTACACACACATCTACATATATATATATATATATATATATATATATATATATATATATATATATATAGGATCATAGGATCATAGGTAGGTACTAGGCTATCTACTCGAAGGCATTTATAAGCCTTAGCCAGAATATGTTAGCTTTCGCCACCCCCTTAGATTAGTTCCCTGTGCCTCTGTCCAGCAGAGCCACTGAAGTGATCCCTGGGGTAAACTTTGTTTCCCATCCACTCGTCAAGGTTTCTCTTGAAGAATGTTAGCGAGGAGCTCTGCCTAATGTAGATTGGAATCTTGTTCCAAAGCATGGGAAGTCGCTGGGACAGGAATCTATCCCTCCAGCATGTCCTATTTATTGTTGTGGTGAGGTTTACATCCCTAGAGCGTGTGGCTCAAGGGGATATAGTTTTCTTTACATGGAGCATGTCCATCAATTCTGTGTTGGACATGGCCTTGTGTGTCAGGCAGAGATTACCTCTGAGTAGGAGGTATGCAACAGAGTACAGCTGGAGTTTTTTCAGTCGAGCTGCATAGGGCATCTGTTTGAGGGCAGTGATCCTCTTGGTGAGGTACTTCTGTGGTCTTTCCAGCTGTTGCAGGTGTCTTGTAAGGTACATCCCAAATGGGGCATTGTACTCTATGATGGGTCTGATGAGTGATGAGTAGAGGGGCATAATGACCTCTTTTGATCTGGATGTGAATTCCTTATGTGATTAGGTGGGCCTCACAGAAGGATTTTTTAACCACTTTGGCAATGTGATTATCAAAGGAGAGATTACTATCTACTTGGATCCCCAAATCCCTTATTACGTCTTCTGTATTTAGGGGACTACCACCTATGCGATAGTTTGTGGCTACTTTGTTTTTTCCAAAGGGGATGACTATGCACTTTCTGGCATTTAGCCCGAGGCCATGATTTTGACACCAGGCATCAATCTCAGTGAGACCCCCCTGGAGGATGTCTGTGGCAGCCAGAGAGTCAATTATAGCCCCTAGTTTGCAGTCATCTGCGAACTCGGCCAGCCACGGTCCTCCTATGCCTGCCTGTACCTCTGAAAAGTACATGCCAAACAGGAGGGGTCCCAGGACTGAGCCCTGGGGAACACCACTTGTAACCAGTTTAGAGTCAGACCTAGCTTCCGCAACTCTCACCATGTGGGTTCTGTTCGTGAGCCAGTTGGCAATCCATCTTGTGGCATAGGGGTTTATGTTCAGGCTGGTGAGCTTGTCTATTATACCAGAATGGGGAATGGTGTCAAAGGCCACTGTGAGGTCCAGGCAGGCCATGTGCACTACCTTTCCCCCATCCATAGCCACGGTAACTATCTCAAAGAAGTTCACCAGGTTTAGGAGGCATGACCTGCCCCTAAAGCCAAACTGGGTAGGGTCCATTGTTTGGAGGTTCCCAATGTCTACGTTAAGGAGTTCCACGATGATGCACTCCATAGCCTTGCAGACCAAGCCAGTCAGGCTTACAGGGCGACAGCTCCTGGGGTCTGTTGTGGATCCACCCTTGTGAAGCGGAATAACTATTGCTACGCACCACTCTATGGGTATGTAGCCTGTGGAGAGGCTAAGTTTGAACAGTGTTTAGGTGAGGGGTTAGTTCGTCTTTACGCTCATGTAGGACACAGCCTGGGACACTGTCCAGTCCCATTGATGCTGTGTTTCTGGCTTTGGAGAGGGCTGTTTTAACCTGAGAATCTGTGATTTCAGGGGCTCTACATTCTTCTGGTATGGTTATGGGCCCTTTTGGGGGTGAGAGGAAGATGAAGTTTGCACCAAACCTGTCTGCCAGGATGTTGGCGATATCAGTTGGTTCTGTGTATTTTGTGCCATTCTGCACCAACTCCAAGCAGATCTGAGCATTGCTACTTAGATTCTTGACAAAGCTAAAGAATGCCTTGTGGTTATCTTTGGAGTCCTTGGCAATTCTTCTTTCAAAGCTAGCCTAGGAAACTTAATGCCTGACCTCTTCTGAATGTATTGTGAAAATTATTCCATAATCTTATCTGGTATTTTGCATTGTAGAATGTATCTGCCACTTTTTCTTACTATTCATATTTATTTTTAGAAATAGGTTCCCTGATGCAATGCATTCCAGACAAAATTTTAAACTGGATCTAATCAGGGGTGAGACCTTAAGTTGTGGGTCATGGTACTCTGAAAAATATGTGATTCTGACTCCTAAACAGTGAGTTCTGAGGTGTGCTACTGTACCAAAGCATTTTTTGTAGGAAGATCCTCTGCATCCTCCATTGGGTGTTCCCCTTACCCTACCGAGTAGATATATTAACTTGGGTCTACGTCTGTTTGTCAAAAAATCACTTTTTTCAAAAAACAAATAGTTGAGCCCACTGTAGCAAAAGTGTATATAAATGAAAGTGCAGTTTCCTGAAAGCCGATTCACCGAATTGGAAAAAAAAATAACAGTAAAAACACATGTTTGCAGGGTGGCATGCCCCCCACATCCCTGTTACTTAAATATACTTACTCCAAGATCACATTAAAGTGGGGAAAAGGATATATTTATTTATCCTCACTGTACTGTGCTTCGGTGAATTGGCTTTTGCGAAAGTGCACTTTCGCTAAAGTGGGCTCAACTTTCTGTTTTTCAAAAAAGTGATTTCTTGTGAAACAGAAGTAGATTCTTTAACTCACGGGAGTTGCTGAGAGGTGATACAAAAAGACTGGATGTAGTATGCATTCTCAGCTTTGCTTTTAATGTATTTTCATTTCCAGGATTGCAATTACAGGCCTCATAATAAGAGCAGACAATCCCTGACCAGGCATTACCTTACAGCCAAGGGCGCCCGCAGGTAGGTGCAAGGGGGTGCACTTGCACCCCCCTGGAACCGGCTGGTCAGGAGATTAATTTTCTTTTTATTAAAAAAAAAAAAAAAAAAAAAAACTTTGGCATTCTTCT
The DNA here is from genome assembly GCF_019279795.1 of Protopterus annectens. Taxonomy (NCBI): domain Eukaryota; kingdom Metazoa; phylum Chordata; order Ceratodontiformes; family Protopteridae; genus Protopterus; species Protopterus annectens. Next base: position 1,150,092,621 of record NC_056732.1, on the reverse strand, counting down.
TTAAGGAAAGACTTGGCAAGTTGGCACCAGAACGATAGGGAAAGGGGGTGGAGTGCCTCACCAGTTTTCCGTCCTAAGCAGCTCACCTTGCACTTTAAAAAAAAAAAAAAACGCTAAATGACTTCTTTACGGCTCAGCTGCATAGTCGCTTGCTTGCTTGCCCTCCTGCATTGCCGTTCGTGGTTGGCTGAGGCTCTATCTATCCTGCATTTCCATTGTGGTTGGCTCAAGAAAAAAAAAAAGTCTGTGGCATCATTTGCGCAGTTGCGTACCCTTTCCCGCTCTGGTCGCGAACTTGCTGACCTGGATCTGTACGGCTCTGACTGACTGACTGGCGGGAAGAGTGTAAACCATCCACCACACGCATATCACATCGGAAAGTAAGTGCTGTGCTTAATAATTAAATGTTCATTATTTGCTTTTTTAATTTAAATGGTCAAGTAATCGCACAAAAAAAACTTTGCTTTTTGCCTATTGAATTTTCATTTCTAAAACATATGACATGTTGCTCTGACTTGGGAATGGAGTAGTCCATGATTTCTGTGTAGTCGTATTAGAAATATAGAAACCCAAAAGACTTAAATTAAAAATATGGCTGTGGTTGTAGTGAGCAGGAATTTGTATTTCTATTTTTTTGTGATGTTTCTTTAAAATTTTGTTCAGATGAAAGGCAGTGACTTTCTTTATAAACATGAAGCTTTCTACTCTCCTTGCTTTTGTCTTGTGTCTTTCAGATTGGGTGTTGCTTGAAATTCCTTCAGGGTGTCTTGGAGGTGGAAGCTGTATGCTGGATGTAGTGGCATTTCTGTTGGAACCAGTTTGAGGTGCTTTTGGTCTCTAGAAAAGCTGACAGAGCCTGGTTTTGTAGCAACTACTGAATAGTTATAGGTCTGTATAGAAGTAGTTCATCTTCATCCTTTGTCTGATAAGTTTCCTTCTTTCACTTGTCTTCTGTGTACATTTACTCAGGGAGCTGACATCTTTCAGTAAATTTGCATTTTGTAATAAAGCAGAGTAACCCCAGTTCTGTCAGTTTTTCTTATAGAGAAAAAAGTCATAATTCTCTATCTCGTCATATGTTATGTGCCCTTGTAGTGTCTATTTTATGTGCTTTCACAGTTTATAATGTTACTTATTGGTCTACTTTTAACTTCAGAAGGATGTTGTATCTTCTTGGTTGCTTTTAGTTGTTCAATCGTGTGTTAAATGTTTGTCATCTGATTTGAAGCAGGAATTGTGATGTCAGAGTTTGATAAATTGAGTGTTCTACTCCTAAGACAGCTTGTGATCAGCAAGAATAAAACTTGTTTATACTATTGTGAAGCTGTTGTTTATAAATGGTATAATAGCTGTGTAATTGGTTAATAGTTTCCAGGCAGATGGATGTTGTTATGGTGTGATGTCAAGTAGTTTTGAACTGCAGATTCTTCAGTAACCCAGACTGAAGGATCAGAATTTAAGATCAAAATTGTATTTGTAGTTTCATATTAAATGTCATGAACGAATTGTTACTCATCTCTATATATTTAACATTTTGTTTTTTTGTAATATACTGTTTACTGGCAAACATTTTTACCGCCGTGTCTGCCCTTCCCAGTATTCTTGTTATATTTTCAGGTGTTTCTGGCTTTTTGTTTTTCACTCTTTCATCAACGCTAAAAAGGGAAGCTGCCACATTGGAGTCCCCACAGGATTTTATAGTGGAAGCCTCAAGCCTGTTTCTTGTGTGTATAGCGACACCCATTATTGAGTTAATGTGTACTGACTCGTACCCATTACTGAGTTAGTGTACTGACTCATTTCCATGTATAAGAAATAGGTAGGGAAAGGTGTGTGTGTGTGTGTGTGTAAAATGCCCCAGGTGCTACATGGTGGTGGGTAGAGAATAAGGCTTGAACCCTGTACCTTGGGTCCAAGTGGCAAGAGCCTGAATTCCCTACCCACCACTATTTGTAAAAATGATGAAGGTTTTTCCCTCGTACTTTTTCTGTTCCTCATAAAATCTGTGGTTTCTGTATTTGTGTCCTTGCAAAGCCAGTGGTAGCATTGTTGCCTGACAGCTACATGTTCTCTGGTTTGATTCTTGGCGTGTTTCTCTCTGGGCCTCTGCTAAAAATTAGCTTTTTTTCCAAGTCAGACTTTCCTGGTTAACAAATGTTAAAAAAAATGACACTCATTTGAATATCAGACTTCATATTCTTCAGAAAGTGCATGGTAACAAAAGCTTTTATTCTAGCAATTTTCTAAGTGTACAAGATGGATATTTGAAATGTATCCCTGTCTTTGGGACTGTATTCCCCCCCATTATTGGCTTCATCCAGGTTTTCTGCTAAGGTTGAGAGCTATGGTAAGAACTGAATTCTGTATTCACCCAGTATTGGCTTTGTTCAGGTTTTTGTGCTAAGAGGTTGACAGCTGTGCTATGGTGAGAACTGAATTCACTAGATGGTAGCCATTTAAGTTTTAGTCGTCCTCTTTCACAAAACAGCTGATTGGCATAGTGGTATGTTGCTCTGACTGTTTTGCACAGGGTCCCCTGGGTTCAAGACGTGGCAGTGAAATGTATGGTGGTAATGCAGCATTTTATTCTAGCAACTTTCCAACAATTATACAAGCAATGTTTAAAATGTGTCCCTGTTTTTTGGCCTTTTGCCCCCCCCCCCAATAAATTTAGGCTTTTTCCAGATTTCTTGTGCTGCAAAGTTCAGAGATACAGCTGAGTGTTGAGTAGATTTTATAAGGAGCTGAGAGATGCAGGGGAGCACAACAGACAGTGTGCTTGCTTTTGATGCTGAAAGCTGTGGGTTTTACTCCCACAGTAGGTAGATGCATTGCTGATACTGTACTGTGTTGTAAAGGGGGTGGATGCTGCAGTCCTTTTTGGCAAAGATACCTAGAAACTATGAACCTGTTATCAGTTTGCTATCCAATTCCCTATTGTGGTATTACTAGCTTATCATTTTTTTAATGCATGTAACATAGGCAATTTATTCTTCAAGGGCAACAGGCACTTTATTGTAGATGAAACAATGACATATAAAGTTGTTTGCTAGCAGCAACCTCTTTATTAGTTACACATTTCTTTAATGTGGATTTTACTACTTCAGAGATTGTGCATATTTTTTACTGATACTGGTGGACTATAGAAGGTTGAGTAGACTTTTTATGATGGAAATGTTCTGAATTGGGCAGTTTTGTCATTGGTGTATGCATTTTGTTTCATTGTTTACTGGAAAAATGTTCAAAACAAGAAATTTAAAATGCCCTCTAACAACTGTACTGTATTGTACAAGGAATATAATGTAATACAGTCAGGAAGGTGTATCAAAGAGCATGTGTATGTTATGTTCAAGGGGCCTATGATTTTGAAGACAGCCCAGAGGTAATATTTATCTGCCACTGGCAAAATGTATTTTCTTTGAATGTGGGTTTCAATGCTGTTTCAATGCATGTGAGTTTCAAGGGCAGAGAAGTTATAATGTTAAGTCTATTTTCATTGTGAGACTGCCTTGCTTTGTTTAACAGATATGTATTAGAGGTTGTGCTGTAAAATGCAAAATAAGACTTTCAAATGAAATCTAAATCATTGCAGAAGTAAAGCGGTATGCACATTACAGTGTTTATGGTAAATGGGGCAAAATAACCAAGGAATGGGACATGGGAATGGCTGCAGGGGTGGGGGGGGCTCCATTCGACCATGATTTTGTGAGGGGGGGGTAGCAAACTCAGACAGCCCTGGTTGAACTATACCTCTCAGTTGTCCATATCTTTGCAGAATGAATAGATATTTGCTTCTTATTTTTGGTTTGTTCCTCATACAATGAAGTCACTAAATGACAGACATTTGAGCTTCAGACGTCATAACCTTCAGAAAAATGCATGCTAATGCAAGACCTGTTATTCTATCAACTGTCTTAAGTTTATACAAGAGCAATTTTTAGTAGTGTTTGTATGTTCCCCCAATATATTTAGCCTTGTCCAGATTTCCTGCATTAAGAGGTTGAGAGGTATGTGCAAATCACTTTGTAGAATTAGGAATATCCAAACCTCTCCATTGTCCCCAATTTTAGCTCAAAATGTTGCTCTCCCCTAATAATCCTTCCTCAAAATGGCAATTAAAATGTGATTGAAGTCTCCTAGAATAATGGTGTTGGCTTAATGCATAGGGACACCATATTAGTTAGGAGATATGGACTGATGGGGTACATAGAGGGGACCTATAGTTAGGTATGACACAGTAAGGAGTTTTGTTAATGCTAAGTTGGATGCAGAGGAATTCCACGTCATTATCTCACCTAGCAAGTCTGGAGATGAATTGTTCTTTAAGAATATGTAGACACCATCACCCTTTCATCTATGGTGGTAGGCCTGAACTTGTGGCAGGTATTGAAATCCTGCATTAAAGGAGTGCTGTCATCGGTCTTGAACTAGGTCTCTGTGATGATGCATATATAGATGTTTTCCAGGGGAAGCAGTGCTTGTAAGGAGTGGACTTTTTACCTTAGGCTCTGAAAAGGAAATTGGTTATTTTTTAATTCATGTAGCTATAAAATTCAGCAAAAAAACTGTAAAAGTTTCTGAATGCAAACACACTATTTAAGCAGCATCATGGTAGGGAGTACTTCGGTAGAGAGAGATTCAACTATATACATTGCCATGAGTTTCCTTATACCTTTCTGTCAAAAACAAACGCACACCATGGTCACACAGAGTTTACAGTTGTTGTAACTTTGAAAAAAATCTATTTATGTATTTCTTGCACTAAGAAGTTGAGGTGTGTGTGTGTGTGTGTGTGTGTGTGTGTGTGTGTGTGTGTGTGTGTGTGTGTGTGTGTGTGTGACAGAGTCAGAGAGAAATGCCCTAGTTAGCTCTAACAGGTGGAATTTATGTGCAACTGTTTTGTTTAGCAAATGGTATCATTATTGTGGTACAGAATTTTAAAGCAGTGTTAGCACAGCAGGTAGCATACTTGCATCTTGATGCAAAGGGCTGTAGGTGCTATTCATACAGCATGTACATTTGTATTTTAAGGGGGTATGGTACTGCAGTTCTTAGTATATCCTCCTTTGGATGAGACACCTAATAACTATGAACCTGTTTTTCAGCCTGCCACCCATTCCCTATTGCAATATACCAACTTACCATTTATTTTAATGTAGCACATGCAATTTATTCTTCAAGGGCAACAGGCACTGAATTTGTAAATGAAACACTGAAATATAAAGTTTTTTTTTTCTAGCAACAACCTCTTCATTGGTTTCAGATCTCTTTAATGTGGAATTATTCAGATGACTTACTTCTGCAGAGATTCTGCGTACTGATTGATATTGGTGGATTGTATGACAGAAGTTTGAGTGTTCCTTTATGGTTGAAATGTTCTGAATTGGGCAGGTTGTCATTATTGGTCCATATGATTTGTTTCATTGCTTAAAGGAAAGATGCTCAGAACTATAAATTTAAAACGCATTCTAACAAGTGGTACTGTATTATACAAGGGATACAATTCAATTATTATGTAGTATAATTGTCAGGAAGGTGAATCAAAGAACTCTTGCATGTTTCTAAAAATGTGTGCAAGGAGCCTATGATTTGGAAACGGGCCAAAGGTAAACTTACCCTGCCACTGGCCAGATGCATGTTCGTTGAATGTGGGTTTCGATGCTGTTTCAGTGAATGTGGGTCTCAAAGGTAGAGAAGTTTTAATGCCAAGTCTGTTTTCATTGTAAGACTATTGCTTTGTTTAGGTTTAGTAAATGTCTGTCAGTGTTTGTGCTATAAAATTTGAAATAAAAGTTGTAAATGAAATCCAGATATCTGTAATCATTGTAGAAGTAAAGCATAAAACAGTATGCACACTGAGAGATATGAACAGTGTCTATGACAAATGGGGAGAAATAGCCAAGTAATGGGACACTGGAATGGCTGCGGGGGGGCTGTGAGTGGGCGGGGCAACAGAGGGGCTGGGGCTGCATGGGCGGGGCTTGGGTTTGCACCCCCCTGCAAAAAATCCTGCGGGCTCCCTTGCTTACAGCGATCACCAGTAAGTAAACTGAGAGGTACAAAACATAATGACAGTTCCTGAAGCCTTTCTGAATAGATTTAATTTTTTCATCCCTATGAATTTACCTGTTATTTCACATGTATGGTATGAAGTCTACTAAAATTCATCATTGCATTCAGAAACTGGTCAGATTAGTCGGTATTAGATGTTATATTGATGTCATTGGAGTGACTAAACATGCTCTTTAAAATTAAATGGTTAAGAATATGCTTTTTCATGCTTTGGTAGATATGGAGTGGCCAACGTTTAACCTGCTGCTCTTCTTGATTTCACCAGTACAGCAAATTTGAAAGACAACTTTTCTTGACTTGTCTTTGCTGTATTCTTAGACTTATCAAAAGTCTTTGACACTCTCATACAACAGACTACTGTATGGACTACTGTCCCTATTTACCACTCACTCATACTTCAAAAGCTGCTTATCACATAGATCCCAAGTATTGAAATAGCACTCTAGCTACTCCACCTTCCTACCTATTTCTGAACAAATTCCCCAAGACTGCGTACTAGAGCGTCTCCTGTTTAATATATTCATCAATGACTTACATTCTAACTCAAGGCAAGCTACTCTTCCCCAATATGCTGATGATTTGACCAACAGTGGCTTCATTGTTACAGCCACAGTTTTTCTCTCTCTCTCTCTCTCTCTCTCTGTCTGTATTAAATTTAATTTTATAATCCCTCTCAACTACATCTTGCACAGGACCCCTTCGCATCCATCAAAAACTGCTTATCTGACTCTAACCTAATACTAAATCCACAAACAACTAAACTACTTCTCTTTTTTCATTCAACTGCACAACTAACTTCAAGATCATCTCTTCAAACAGTACAGCAATTGATACGGTTCTACATACCAAAATACTTTGAGTTGTCATTGATGACAGCGTGAAATTTGACCTGCCCATTCAGCAGATAATCAAAAAAAAAAAAAACACCAAAAACTTTGACTTCTATGCAGAGCAAAACATTTCTTTACTGACAGTAGTAAACAAATCTTGGCATCCACTTATCTGCTTCCTTTATCTCCTGTATGCCTTGGCTGTTCTGTCAAAGTGCAGTCCTCACCAACAAGCTAACTGAACCGATGCTATAACAAGATGGCCGAATTTGGATGTAACTCATGTTACTCATCTCATCATTACAAAGCCCTCAGACAACATTGTTGGTTATAACTGCCTCACTACCTGATACTCTCACGGTTACTAGTTGGTTACCAACTAGTTCACTTCCTGTTCCTGACAACTGCCCAGCTCTAAATTCTGCTCTTTAACAGTACTCTCAAGGTATGCCCCCCCCCCCAAATCCAGTGATTAACATCTCCTTATAATGCAGATCTTCATTAATTCAGGTGGAGATACCCTTTACTCTATCATCATTTCTAAGATTTGGAATTCCATTCCCCTTCTCATCAGACTCAGACAGCTGACACGTGTTCAAATTTAAACTGAAACAAATCGTACTAGACTTGTATGTAATTTATGACTATCCCTCACTTGTTTAATCTTATGTCTGGTATTGCTGCACATGGCAACTGATTTTTTTTTTTTTTTTTTTAATTATTCACTTTCAGTTTTTGGAGCATTTCTCCCCAGGCCTTCATTGAAAAGCTAGTCTTTGTGTCCAGACTTTGCCAGTAAACAAATGTAAAATAAATAAAGTCATGTCTACCATTGTCTCTACATTTTTAATTACAATGTAATTTTTATGATGTAATCATCTAGATAGTAATCATAACTTAAATAATTTTTGATAAGTTTTATGCTGCTACATATACTGACACTAACATTAGGTCATTAGTACTGCAACAGCTATATTTTATTTCCAGATCCTCATAGAGAGGTCTGGCGCATTTTACTGAAAACACCACATTAACCATTTTACAATCTTCAAAATACCTGGTTTTCCAGAGCCCACTGTACTATTTTACATCTGAACAGAATAGTCAGAAATGGTAGTAGTCCCAGAACAGAGCCTTAGGAGGCTTTGCGAGCCACCATTGATAACTCCTGTAGAATAAATATGTAACCCTCACCCTGACTTGATGTGTTTGATTGATTAGTGTATTAACCAAAGACTTGTGTCTTGATTGACATGTAATGCCTCTACTTTGTCAGTTTATTCCCTTATACAGAATAATGATGAATGGCTTAGCAAGGTCAGGACTGTTATTTCTCTGGAGAATGTCACAAGACGAAAAGGACAAGATCTCCCTCTACCAAACGCATACATATCAAACACAGTTATGCTCCCTCTGCAAATCTGCAAACATTCCATCATGACTGAAAGTGTTGGTCAGGCTGATGGGTCTATAATTGTTTAGTTCAGATGTGATCCCCTTTCTGTGAATTCATGCCTCTATAGTCTGTCACCATACATGAGATCCATGAACACATGATTATATTGTACATTATGTGGTAGACAGATACTTAATCAGATTTTCCTTCCGTTTTTATAGGCATCAACCAGCTATGTTCTCTAGTTTTGTCACACATGTATTTTACTTTTACCTGTGGCAGCATTGCCTACAAATGCTTTAATATAAGGGATATCTCTCCCCTCTTCTATAGCAGGGTTTCACAAATGATGAAAATGTCATCCTTGGGAAAGCCTGGCCTGTTTCAGTTAAGGCCCAAGCTAGTCTGAAAATGATGTGTACTTAAAACATTAACTGTGCAATACAGAGTTTTATAACTATTTAATATATATTTTTATTGAGAGATGGCTAAAAGTGAACACAAAATACTAATGAATATTATATGTACTTGATGGCAAGTTAGTTGGGAGAGAATACTATATGAAGCCAATTATTATTTTTTTCTAATGTATTTGTGTTGAGATGGTTGTGATGGAGGTGGCTGGTCAGCTACTGTACAGTAAGGACAGGCTCAAAGGACTTTTTTTACCTACAGGAAGCCTGGGTTCTTTTTGTGCCTGAAGAGTAGGTTCTCTATAACATTCAGATAACCTAATTATGCTCCATAGCACTTGAAGTTATCTTTGCTTATCTGAAGCTGGCAAAAAGTTTCCAGAAAATACATTTACTATGTTCTGAGGATTGGTAGTGACTTCATTGTTACAGTCATAGTTTCTCTCTGTCTCTCTCTCTTAAAAATGTAATTCACGAATACCTTATTATTACTTTTACACTTTGAGATCAAGCGTGAAAAAAAAAAAAAAAATATATATATATATATATATATATATATATATATATATATATGAGTTTATGGCACTTAATCTAATACTCACTGAATCAAACTTGAAAACATTGAGGAGAAGTGCTCAAAACACACACACACACACACACACACACACATACACACAAAGAAAACCAATAAAACCACTATTTTGGTGGGGGAAGCCCTCCTATGTCCTCCACACACCCTGCTAATAGAACCATTTATCTAGTTTCCTACTGGAAATTTGAGGGGAAGTAAGTACATACCTTGAAATTGCAAAAAATGAAGTGCGGGTAAGTCATAAACTGCTGCTTGTTAAAGAATTTGACTTTTTCTAGGTGCAGTTGTGCAGTGGTCTCATTACTATATACAAGCAGCAGGGAGTGTGGAGGTGAAGGAAAAAGTGTCCCTTTCAAATCTGTTTTTTAATGTGTAAAAGTGGGTCTTGAACTTTGACATTTTTTTCTGACAAACACAATTGCATATTCAGAGTTTTGGACCTCTTAGTATCGAATATCAAACTTCTGATATGGCATTATATGCACAGATATGCTCATCTGCTAATACACATGCACCACATATGAATATAGTATTGCAGACAGAATTGTTCTGGATAGCTAGGTCACTAAATACATTTTTAAAAATACATTCACAACATGTCTATAATGTAAATGTTACACTGAATGAGAGGCAAGACAGGACATGACTCATACATAGCATCTGTCTTGGCTTGGCTAGGCTCGATCTGCATAAGCAAACAAAAGCTATAAACAGGCCAAGAAGATATTACTGCCAGCTTCAAATTGTGTGTAGGTTTAAAAAAATTCAAACTTCTGTATATAAAATATTCTGTAGAACACTGGGTTCATCTAATTCTTCAGATGAAGATGTATTAATTGGTTTTGATTCAATTAGTTAAGTAACATTCTTGGCTTTATTTCATATATATATATATATATATATATGTATATATATATATATATATATATATATATATATATATATATATATATATATATATATATATATATATATATATATATATATATATATATATATACATTACATATAGAAGTATTTTATTGTTAAGAAATCATAGAAACATATTTTATCTTACCGGTTCTCCTTTTAAACCTTCCTTTTGTATCTGAAATTAAACAACATTGTTATTTTATTTGATATTTGAAAATGTAAAAGATGCTGAATTTCAGAAACATATTTTCTTATTTGTATAACTATATAGTTGTGGTCCTTTATTATGTTTGCAATTTCACAAAGGACTCTAAAAAAATACTAGATTAAAATACATTACTTAAAACATAATGGGGAAAAAATCATACCACATCTCCTGGTAATCCTGGAGGCCCAACTGGTCCAACATCACCCTACAAGTGAAAGAAGGCATTTGAAATAAATGACTACTGTGAAGTAAGAGTAAATCCCAGCATCATGATATTTACCAAGTCATGTTTGCAATATCTATAACTGCATGTCACGTGTCAAAACGTATCACATAGGTTTAAATTGTGTTAACCTACTTTAAGAGTATGAATAAAAATCAAAATTACACAAAACACAGGAAGTCCAGAAGAGAATGTTTAATAGATTAAGTGTTTTCACCTAAGATAGAAAAAAAGTCTTCAAAAGGATTATCACAAGGTAAAACACAAAAATAAAAATATTAATACAAGGTAAAATACAACAGTTATAGAAATATAACTGATGCAGTCCATATTATTGCTGGATGAAAGCATTAACCATCTGTGATCATTTTTTTTCAAAATAGACTTTTGTGACTTTGGACTGTTGGTGGCTATTCCCTATTGTACAGTGTTTGAAAGGATGCAAAATAGACAATTGTGTAAAACCCACATGACCAAAAATTTAAAATACACCCTCTAATCAAAGCTTGAATGCTTATTAAGAAATTAACAAATATACACAGAAAGATAAACACTTTAAGATTTTTATAACTAGACTGAATTAATCTTTAAAACACTAATCAATGAAATTACATCATTAACACTTGGATATTGTGGAGCATTTAATTTAAGTTACCAAATTAACTCACAATACTCAAGAGTATGAATGCCACACTAAGAAGAGGGTTATCCTGTGTTAACTTTTGGCACTAATGAAAAATGGCTTACGATAAATGGGACTTTTCTGGTCATCAAAACAATTGTTCTTGCACAAGAAGCAGTCACATTCTGATGCTTCATTCTGCATTTCCTTCTTTTTTGAAGCAGTGATGGTATAAAACTATGAAATCCTAAGCAGACAATAAGCAAAAAAAAAAAAATGCTTTAGTGAATCCTGTTATTTCTGCAGCCAGTATTTTTTTTTTTTTTTAATTTTGCTGTGAACTGCCTTCTGGGAAGACAGAGGCCATTGGTTTTATTAGACATATATTACCATTTTCCGAAACATTATCCTAATACACCTCTACAATAATCTGCTAAAACAAGTGGTTATTTTTCTACTTTCAAGCAGGATTCTTCATTTTTATACTTCTCGATCAAAATACGCACTGCAAGAAAAGCAAAAACTCAAACCACGCCTGATGGTTGTCTAAATGACAGTTCCTGCTGATCAACCCTCAGCCTGGTGAGCTAGCACATGATTACGGTTGCCACCTTTTCAAATGGCCAAAGTGGGACATTTTTGGGACACATATCAGATTTTACAGGCCGACACATACCCACGGTCAGTACAAAGGATAGAACTTAACTTGTTTGCCTAAATAAAAGCTTATTCTTGTAGCAGTTTAGTTGCTTATTCTGTTTCTTGTAACATTTAGGTATTTTAGATACAGAAATAACTATTTTATGCAACTATTACATAAAATATGGGACATAATTATGTCCTACAATCTCAGGACATTTGCCATTTTTAATATTTTTTGTCAGGACACAACTGCCCAAAGAGGGACTGTCCCTTGCAAAGTGGGACAGGTGGCAACCCTGCAAATGATTACCTATTCAAATTAGTGCATTTTGTTTAAAAAAATGAGTGCATTTTAAGTGATGTGCTAAGCTTCAAAACTAAAATGATATGGGTCCCAGAATCCATGATATTTCAAAAAGGATATTCTGCATGTTCTAAATAACCTTGCCAGTATATCTGCAATGCCCATGTCCATAGCAAGAGTTCTTGAGAGCTAAAATAATCAAGGTCTCCTTTAGAATGGATGAAAAATATCCATGTACAAAGAGGATTGGCGAGTTCTAAACAGAAAAGGAATAAGGACAAAAATAACTTTCATAATTTAAAATGTGTGATACGCTGCAGTCAGGTGACCATCATAGCCTTCACTATAGTGTGGTAGGCAATGGTTGAATATTGGAGATAAATTAAAGGAAGAATGATGCAAATCCTGCTATTTTGTCTGTTAACTGAACCTTTATCAGCAGTGTTGCATAAAGTATTCTTCCTTCTGCTTGACTGAGCCAGGTACACTTTCATAATTGGCTGTAGACATAGGCAATGGTTGAATATTGGAGATAAATTAAAGGAAGAATGATGCAAATCCTGCTATTTTGTCTGTTAACTGAACCTGTATCAGCAGTGTTGCATAAAGTATTCTTCCTTCTGCTTGACAGGTACACTTTCAAGATTGGCAGTAGACATTTTATGAAGAATGTTATTTATTGACAACTTGTATATAAAAGACATACAAAATCGCCTCTGCATTATGATATATAAAGGGTTGGGGTAGTGCTGGATGAAAAGCTGCTTTGTGTATTGTATTATTTATTTATTTTTTTTTCATTTTTACTTTTTAGTTGTTTCAGTATATCTTCACTATAGTTATATTTGCTCATTTTTCTCAGTCTGTTTTTCATTTTATCTCACACTGAACATTTGAATGACTGCAAGTGAGAAAACATTTTAAAGAGTTCAGTTATTTATTATTGTTTCATTTTTGTTTTGTTTTTATAATGAAAGCTTATCATTCAAAGTTAGTATTAGTAATATACCGAAAGAAGACATATGTGAACCAATGAATTGAGTCATAACAGGAATGTAATATTACCCTGCTTGCGATACCGTCGACTCACACAAAAGAGGTGCTAACGCACAGCATAATGGACAATTAACAGACTCTAATGGTCTTTTTCTCTTTTCTTTAACAGTTGCTTAATTTTTTGTGGCACTGCATGATGCACCTTATTATTTAACAACAGAACTTTATTTTTATTAATAGTATTCACTGATATTCTAGCTTACTTAAAGATTATTCTCAGGGTATATTTCATTCTTGGAAAGTAAACACATTTTGAATCACTGTAATGCCAAAGTATTAAGGTACTGTACTGCTATTGTAAACTCAAGTTTATGGCATTAAGGAGGGATATAGGAAACTGGAAAAAACTGACTGAACAATAATCACAGTTACGTCAGATCCAATTCTGCTATATGTCTTTGCATGAAGTAGCTTGATTTTTTTCCAATAATCCCTTAGAAGCCATTGAACTTAAATGCAGCTGCTCATACTAGTAGTTAAGTAGCATTAAGGATTATGCGGTATTGTTTAGCAATGAATGGTCTAGGTACATTCTAAAATAGCTGAGTCTTCTGTTTCCAGACCATTCACTTATTTCAGAATAGCTGTTAAAAACAGCAGGTCCCAAACATTGGCTCTGATAACTGTAATTATGAATATGAATAACAAATGTGGTGTATGTATGGTCACAAAATTATAAGAGGAAGTTACAGAGTGGCCTGCCAGTCTTGAGTGCTATTACAACTGAGGGAAACTTTTTGCTGCTGTAGACATAGCTAATTTAATATCCCAAATGTGTAACAGGCAGAAAATACTGTAAGTTACTTGAGAGGAGAAACAGCTGCTATGCCATCAAGATAGAGAGTTGGAAAGGAGACCACATCTACTAGACTTCCTAGGAAAAGGGGATGTAGCTCAGTGGTAGTGTGCATGCTTTGCACATATGAAGTCCTGGATGCAATCCATGGCATTTTTTCCAACATAAAAGATCTGTCAAAAACAAATTGAAGGTCATGCTGTTAAATGCTAGGAGCCTTAACCTGAGAATTCCTCCTTGCACTGGAAGATGCTGATGTCTGTGTGGTCATGGAAATTTGGTTCAGGGGTGTGGAGAGCACCCCTGCCTTACCAAGCTAGACCTTATTCCACACATTCTGACCCCAAAATGAGATTGGGAAGACTAAGGATGGTGTAGTCTCTATCTTTATTAAGGATTGGCACACCTCCAGACTGGTTTGCCACCATAACGCATTGGAACTACTCCAGGTGCAACTAACAGTTGACAAGACACCCATCCAAGATATATCCAGCTATAGACCCCCCTCCATGCTCAGGGCACCCATTCCTCTTACTTGGATCTACTTGACTCCATCAAGGTAGCCGCTAACACCCTAATCCTTGGTGACTTCAACTACCCCACCATAGACTGGGTGAACTATTCCTGCACTAATGCACTCACTCAACATTTCCTTGACTTAATCATTTCTAATGCACTGGACCAGTTCATCTCATCCCACACATTCTGGACTTGGTTCTCACCAACATGGGTGACTGCTGCACCAATCCAATAGTATGTTCTTCCCTGGTGAGATCAGATCATCGGACTGTCTTGTTTGAAGTTTCTATCCCAAGCTGTAATCAAGCTAAAAAAAAAAACTTCAAAAATAATGACTAGAACCTCGTAAGGGAGGGTATCTCTAGCTTCATACTACTGCCTCCCCTCAGAGGATGAAATCAACTATGCTGAACAGTACGCCAATGCAGGACACAAGCACCTGTACAACTGCATGGACTGAGCCATTCCCAACAGAACTAAAACCTGCTCCTCAAGGAAACACAAACCTGTCTGGTGGACATCCTCTATCAACAGGCTTTACAACAAAAGGAAGAAAACCGCTGTCAAAGGGTAAAAAGGAACAAATTCCAAACTGGAAAAACTCCCTCCTTAGCCTCAACAGCAAATTATATCACTAGTGAAAACCTCGAAGGCCAATCATGAATTGAAACTAGCCTCCAAAACAATGGGAAACCACAGTGTTCTTCAGTTACATCAGGAACCTCCATGGCAAAGCCCAGGTTTGTTCTGAATTATTATGTAAAAGTACCATTTACACTGATCCTGCTGACTTAGCCAACCTGCTAGCAGATAGGTTCAGTACAAACTTCACCCCCCCCCAGCCCCCTAAAGGCCCATTCACCATCCTCGATACTTTTCTTGCACATCACATCTCCATTGATCAAGTGTTAAAGGCCCTATCTAGCTTCACCATTGAGCACCCTAGTCAACCACATCCTAAGTACAGGCTTCATTCCAGCAGAGCAAAGAACTGCTATTGTCAACCCCTTGCACAAAGGTGGTGCCACTACTGAACCTGGAAAGTATCACCCCATTAGCTTGACAAGTCTGATCTGTAAAGCCATGGAGGATATTACTATGGATCTCATAAACAAGGACATAGGCAATCTCCAACCACTTGACCCTACCCAGTTTGGATTTGCCAAGGGCAGATCTTGCCTGCTGAACCTGGTTGACTTCTTTGAGACTGTCACCAAGACCCTGGATGAGGGAAAGTCAGTACATACAGCTTACCTTGACTTGGCCAAGGCCTTTGACGCAATCCCCTACTCGGCTAGTAGCTAACACACTTTGGTGTAAAGCCTTGTCTCATCAGTGGGTGGCCATTTGGCTCACTGACAGGTCACTCAAGGTCAAAATAGGCACCTCCACCTCCGATAGCAGACCTGTCACTAATGGAGTTCCCCAGGGATCTGTCCTCAGGCCCCTACTATTTTGCATCTATTTATCAGATGTCCAGGTATAGACAAAATGGCCTGTGGCTGACCAAGTTTGCAGATGACTGTAAGTTGGGTACTGTCATTGAATCCCCAAATGATGTTAACATACTGCAAGAGAGTCACACAGCAACTAATGACTGGTGCCAAAGTCATGGCCTCAAGCTAAATGCAAAAAAATGTATCATCATACCATTTGGCAGAAACATGTTCCGTACTGATTACCAGGTTGATAACAATTTCACATTTGATCATCATATAGCAGCAGTGGTCAGAAAAGCCTTTTACCTGGTTCATCTCATAAGTAAAGGGATTGCATCCAGAAAAAAAAGGAGGTTATACTCCTCCCTCATTAGACCAATAATTGAGTATAATGCCGCCTTCGGTATGTACCCCTCCAAACATCTGCACCAGCTGGAAAGACCACAGAAATACCTCACAAAGAGAATCCATGGCCAACAACATCTGTCCTATACAGACAGGCTCAAATCACTATCACTCTACTCGATATCCTACATATTGTTCAGAGGTGATCTGTGTCTTGCCTACAAAGCAGTCTCAGACCCTACCGTACTAGAGATGCTCCATATCCATAAGTCTAACTCCTAGCGCATTACCCACTCAAAAGGCCTATATCTAACATGCAACATGAACAAAACCTGCTGGAGAGACAAGTTTGTCTCCCAGAGCCTGCCCTGTCTCTGGAATACACTTCCCATACACATCAAACAGAGTACCTCTCTGAACTTTTTGAAGTGCAACCTTGATGAGTGGATGGGAAGCCACAAATTTGTCCCAGGGGTCCACCTGTGTCCCTCACTGACAGAGCTGACAAGTACTGACTGATGTTTCTCTTTAAGGATAAATTCTTGGCTAGTCTTGTAAGGGCCCCAGCATAGTAACCTTCTATGATCCTATGAAACAGACAGAAAAAATAAGAATGGTGGACACCAAAACCACATGTGCAAGTCTATATAAATAAGTTATTAAACTGAAAAATGGGGATTTTGCAAAAAGCAGTGGGCATAGGAGGGTAGAATATGCATTTTCTACAGGTATAGTTGATATGTTTTGCAGCATCTGTAATATTTGCAAAGTCAGACCATTAAAGGTTTGCACAGCCCTTGTATTCTACCAAATAACATGCACCTTTGGAGCAGTGTGAATCTAGTCACTGCATATACTTCAGCTGTGGGACAGTCCTAGAATAACATGTTACCAGCTACATCATTTATTTGAATGCCCTAATATCACTGCAAAGTGAGAGTGATATGTACTCCTGTAAATATTTATGCCAGATGAGGCAAATCATATCATTGCATGTAGTGTAAAACAGAGCACTGCTACTGTGCCTCTGTGGGGTAATAAGACAGCAAATTAAACTATGTCCTATTACTGTGGAGTAACTCCAAGACCAGAATTCAACCAAATAACAGAAATGGTCTGATGATTGTCCCTTAAATAAAATACATGGGAATTGTTAGCTTTTCTGCTTTGACCTTTCATGGTACTAATTGACTTAACTCAAGAAAAACAAGATAGATCTACAAAGAAAAAATAGATACATCTTTTCAAAAAATTATACTGAACAAATGCAGATAAATTTATCATTCTCTATACTTTCAGGTTTGCCAGATTCTTAACAGCAGTCATGCATTGCTAGATTATGGAGTCACATGCAATAAATATGAAGTAATCCTTCTCAGATAACGGTACTGTTTCTTTGTGCTCACCTTTTCCCCTTTTACTCCAGGAATACCTTGAAGTCCAATGCTTCCCTTGATGCCCTATAAATAAAATAAGCAGCAAGATAATAGTTTTAGTTAAAATGTAGGCATGAGTCCCTATATAAATGTCGTCAATGAAAAACATACATTGGTTAGGCTTAGAAAAAATGTCATTGTACAACAGACAGAAGTCTCGGTGTCAGAGTTGTGTTTAAAATGGGATTGGAGGTGGAGCCATGTGATTCAGAAATATCCCGCCATTGACACAATTTTGTAGAAAAATCATCATAAATGTTTTACACTGATTTCTGGTGCAAACAACTGTGCTACTTAGTAAAATGCAAATTGGCATATCCTTGTTATTCAAGAAGCAATGTAATTCTAAAATGAAACAGAAAGACCAGCTTCATGCCATCAGTTTATGGAAGACAACCTACTATAGCAACCCCAGTGCATGAGTATCCTCCTCATGCTAGCATGTTCCCTGTGTGTGTGTGTGTGTGTGTGTGTGTGTGTGTGTGTGTGTGTGTGTGTGTGTGTGTGTGTGTGTGTGTGTGTGTGTGTGTGTGTGTGTGTGTGTGTGTGTGTGTGTGTGTGTGTGTGTGTGTGTGTGTGTTGGCCTGAGGCCCATCATACAATCAACAGCACTTTTTTGAGTGCCAAATAATCAGAAAGAAACAGATGAAACAACTTATGCCTACAACTGAGTTTTCTTTTTTTCTCCACTGTTGTGCAATCTTGAAGTAGGTATATTTAAGTTTGGGGGTCTGGGGGGGGGGTCCTTCCATATGGGGAGTATAGAGAGGCTTGCCACCTGCAAAAAAATGTTACATATAAGGTTCATCAAAAGTTCTTTCATCCATTTTCTTTTGATTGATTGGCACTTTATGCAAAATGTGGCAATCAATTGAAGCATATCTGTGAGTTTTGTTTTTGTTGGGGACAAGGTATGCCATTTGGTACTGCAGTAGTATCTGTTCTCTATACCTGCAGCTTCTCTCTTTGGCTTGCTTTGTGTACATCTTGGTTACTCTAGCTTATTCAAGACCAACAACTCCATGACAGCTTAGAGGTATGCACAGCAGCTATGTAATACAGCTGCATGCCCTGGTTAGGTGTGGTATACTGAAATAATTTTTGTGGCACTTAGTGTACAAGATTAACAGTTTGATTTCTTCCAGACCCAGAGACTCACCAGACTCTGGAATAGACTGCCCATACATGTCAAGCAGAGCACCTCTTTGGCCCTCTTCAAAAGGAACCTTGATGATTAGATGGGAGATAGGAAATTCACCCCGGGGATCACATCAGTCACCCTGCTAGACAGGGGTCCAGGGAAGTAAATACTGTGGCAAGAACTAGCCAGGGAATTGTTATGGCTAGGCTTGTATAGGCCCTAGGGCCGATAGCCTAGTACCAACCTTTGAACCTATGAACCTATGAACCATCTCCATTTGCCTACTGAGTGACTCTGAGTAGGTCACTTAACCAGATGGTGCTGCTGAGTTGCGCCTGAAAAGAGGCACTTGTGTCCAGTGGGCCTACCCTGTCAACAAACAAATATACATACAGATAGATAGCTTGGTTGATATATCTGTCTATCTATCTATCTATCTGCCTTTAGTATGATGTCAGTGGTTGGAGGAAGATTATTATCATCATCAGTTAGTATTCATTCTACACATTAAGGAAGTGGGATGGGATTGCCCACAGACAAAAGTCATTACTTTAAACATACTGGCAGGTGAGAATGATAAACCCTAAGTGATGAGTATCACATTAAATAGTATAAGATGTGGAGAGAAGATTATATATATATATATCAGAGAGGTGGGAGCAGTGGGGTGACCCTAGACATATAATCAAGGCATATTACATACTGGACAGCACTCTTCTTTGGCATCCTCAGTATGGTTTGATAATGCTGAGGCATATTGGCAAACATAGCAGTGGACAAACATACATTGCCAGTAGAAGTTATAAATCATTTAGAGGATAGTGCAGTAGTCATGCCTGTGGCATAATGTGACGTGTCTAGTGTGGTCTGTGCCATGTGAATACCTTCCCATAATCAATAAGATACATAAATAAAAACAGTAATTCTCCAGCCTACAGTCTGGATACCTGTTTATTATATAGTTCATATGCATATTGCCAAATCCTTGATTAAGTAATTAACTGTGAATTTAAAGATAAAACTGATGAGCCATCCCTCTCATTTGTCCTAGATTTTGCTGAATGACTAGATTTTTGCATAAAATATTTGGTCTGTTCATCATAAAAATTGTCATTTTCTGGTAAGTTATTGATGACTGAAGTCAATAACTAATGACATACCTTGAGTTTCAGACTTCATATCTTTGGAAAATGCATGCAAATGCAAAACCTGTTATTCTAAGAACTTTATAAGTTTATAAGAGCAATATTTAAAATCTGTCTTTGCCATCCCCCTTATTTTTTACTTTGTTCTGATTTCTTATGCTCAGATGTTGAAAGGTATGTTTCTGAACTTAACATCCAAACTGAAATGCAGACATAGGCGGTATAAATACTAGCATTGAGCATAGCTGCTCTCTTCCTTCACATTGGTAAAGATATCTGATTTAGTATTAGCAATCAGGGGTGCTCTATCAAGTAAACTCAATGGTATTTCTAGTCTCTAGTAAGAATTCCCCAAGTATCATTTAACAAAATGAAGGGCTGCACTGATTCTCTTACTGAAAACCTTACTGCACAGATGCCATAGAATGATACCCTTTAAAACAACAACAAAGAATGTATTATTTTTCTTTGTCTATTCTCCCTTCTAATTTGCAAATAGTTATTAAGGCATTGTATACGGCATTAAAAAAGTGTTAACTCCTTATGACAAGGTCATATAGTCTGACATTTTGTAAAACCTGCGTTCGGGCAATATGATCAGTGTTGTTTCAGACTGCAATGTAGGACCATACCTCTCAGCCTCTAACTGCACAAAATCTGGACAAAGACAAAAGTGATGGGGGAGACAAATGCCTGAAATCAGGGACAGATTTTAAATATTGCTCTTACAGTCTACTAGAATAGCAGGTTTTGTGTTAGCATGCATTTTCAGAAAGATATGAAGACTGAAACTCAAATACATGCCACTATTTAACTGATTCAGATCTCAATGATTTGCCAGAAAAAAAAACACGTTTTATAAGAAACACACAAAGAATATGAGGCAAAATCTGGAAATTTGAGGGAAACGCGTATGACTCTAACAAATACCAGCATATCTAGTAATGAACATAGATCTTGTAGTTAAAGTCTCCTTCTACAAGATACAAAAGGAAATATAGCCTTAACATGCCTCATGTTGTAGAGTTTTCTTAAGAATCTATTTTTTTAATCCTGCACTGGTGGGATAGACAAATAAGGCCCTGACTACAGTCCATTGTTGGCAATATAAATATAAATAGTGCCTTGGGCTCTTTTGATGGCTCAGACAGGGAAGAAGGGCATCCCCATCCCTATTGGGGGGGGGGGGGTGCATGTGATTGGGGCACACTTTTATCGTTTGGTTTCCCTGTTGGAGACCAGTAAAGTAATCTCATGGTACTACCTGAGGTTGGGTGAGACATACTACTGACGTCAGCCCTTGGGGAAGTGAGGGGTGGTTCAGGACTGATGCCCATTTGTACACCCTGCCCTCATGGTGTTACTGGGCATTTGCAGGCTGGAAGAAAAATTATTAGGAGTAAAACACTCCCTGACAGCAGTATGCATTAACCCACATCCCTTGATCCCCTCACTGGTCCCAACATGTGTCAGTATTAGCTTGAGACAGGGCTCAGATGGGTTTGGTAGTGCCAGTGGATGATGGCAGAACCTGGGACCAACTTAGTCAACTATGGTAAGCCAAAAAGAAATTAATACATTTTCCTAGGCATAGCTAACCTTATTTTCACTACTGACACCGTTGTTTTCTACACATACAGCATGGAGGCGGGGAGGATGAGCTATACCATATGGAACCATGTCATGCAGCACATGAATGAAACTTGTTTATTTTGGTAACATAACCATAAGAATTAATGTGACTATTTCCTCAGTACAACATATCAATAATAAACAAATTTCTTCTTCTTCTCTTTGTGACCATTGACTTTATTGCCTGCATTCTGCCCCACCTGTTTTCCTACTTTCCTGCCTTATATTACAGCCTCCTCCTCAGTACAATTTCCAGTTTTTTTATCTACTTGTTCATCTGACAACCTTTGAACACCCACAGTCTTATACAACTGGCTAGTGCACTTTCCCAAAGAATCTTCTTTCCTTCTGATATCTTGTGGAAACTGCCATGAACACTCTAATTTGACTGTCTATCATCTGCAGGCCTTACACCTGACCATACATGGATCAATCACCCTGCATTCTGTGAGTGGATACCAAGCTAAATAGTCTGTCCATGATAACAGATTATAACACCCTGGTCCATAACAAACAGCAGAAATACTATGGACTTTCTAGGACACTGACCCTATTCATTGACCCTGCTACCTGTTTAACTGATTATAAGGAGGACACCTTGCAGCTTATTCTTCATCCTGAATTTACTTTTGATTGTCTTTAGTTTGTCCATGTTTTGCTGTGCTTTTTACACCTCTTTTCCTTACTTTGAACACCCCAAGTTACTGTTTATTGTCTGCTTTTCCAATGTACCCTTGTCCCATTAAATCCAATTTTTCTTATTCCTGTCTCTTTGCTGTATGGACTCTTTTCCTTTTTCATTTGTTTCTTTATTTATTTTTAAGTCTGTAATTATTTATCTTTTTCCCGTCCTCTAAACAGCATCTTAAGGAGGAGTGAGGGCACCTTGTGGGCTTGGACCCTTCTTACCCCATAGCTGCTAATCCGTTTGTAAATGACTGACATGCTGCAACCCCCATCTTCTGAACTCTGGATGTGATAGGACAGGCTCATCTTTCTCTACCTGTAGGATTTGAGCTTGACAAGACTTGGACAGCTTAGCACCTAAAACTTTCCCAGACCACTGACTGTTCCATTTTCCCATTGCTATAAGCAAGGAAAAGACCCTCATCTCCACTTCTCTTTTACCATGTATAAGTGCACTAACATCTTTTTCATGCTGCCCTTTATTTTAGGAGTTGTATTGTTTTTTCAGCACCTGTGCACTCATAGTCATTGCTTATCACTTAATATTTGATTTTAAATGTAAGGGTTTTGTTACCTGACTTTTTCTCCCACCATGTTCTTCTTTTTGATGGTTTTGCGTGTCTTAGGGACAGTTGTTTCTTTTTTTCTCAGTATATTTCTGCTAAGATTTGGATTCCTAGAGAACAGTGACATCATAGTTAAGACTTCAACCCTAACCATTTGGGAAGTTTATCAGATGTATGCAGGTACCTAAGCAAGTTTTGGGGGTCATAAATACACTTTTTAGGCCTAGTGTATTGCATAGGTTTTCATGTCTGATGCAGTTGTTAATTACCTGATTGACTAAGAGACCTTCTGGGCTCCAGTGCCAGTCATTGTCTTAGTTCAGTTTAGTTCAGACTCTTCTGGCAACTTTAGAACAGGCCAAGTTTTTTTCAGGACTAGCTAGACTTTACTGGTCATGTTTAGGAATAGACCATTTTTTTCCCTAAATATTTTTCTTTCGTAGTAAATACCATCTTAGTCTTGATAGATCTGAAGAGGTTGACATCGATCTTAATGTGATTTGCTTTGGGCTCCTTGGAGTTGTTTCTTAGTTGAACAAAGCTAGTTCACTCTTTGACCCTCTTAGTAGCCTGGTTTTATGCCCTGATCGATGATCTTGTTTTTGTGTACTTTATAAGAAAACAAGGGAAATAGGTAGATGCTGATATTGGCCTGTGTCTTTTTTTTCACTTAACCCTCCTGGGGCACATTTATTCTCATTATGTATTGAATAAAACATTTCTTCCTTCTGTTTTCTTTTTGTTGGGATCGACTCTGTTGATTTCTACCTCATATGCTGCATTGAATTTGATGCCAGTCAAATACAGAATTCTTCTTCTTGGGCCATCCTTTCCATATTATGGTTACTGTTGAGATGCTTGGTATCAGTCTCCTCAAAGGCTTTAACCTGGACTCCAGGGCCACAAATGTCTTCTTGACCCCAAGCTCAGTACCTGGACTATCAGCACTTGTTGCCACCTTGACATTGATCAGTTTGACAACAAGGAGGCCGCTCCCTCTGAGTGCCTTTTTAGACTCAGTCTGTTAACACTAAACTTGCTTCCAAGTCAAGTCCATAGATACTGGGACCTTTTCAGAGTTGTCCTGGTTAGTATAGGATGCTCTTTGGTAACATGGCAAAATTTTGGTGTTCAGCTTTTTGTTACTGATAAATGTTTCAGTTAGAGATGACATTCTTTGATCCTAAACATAAAGAGGGTTCTTTGTCTTGGGAATGACATTATTGTCATTCCCAACCTTGAGACTGTGTCACAGTTGTGTGAGGAAATCACATCAATCACTGAAGGCACACTACTATTGTATATTTATGGAGTCTGATAGCTTGTCTCCAATTACACTGGTCTCACCAGTACTATCCTGAGATGTACTTGTGGATTATATTTCGTATGACCCTATTTGTGTACCTTCCCACAGCAAGCATCTCAGCCTGCAATCCCTACCTCTAAGGGCAGTATAGAATTTAATTTTGGCCTGATTTGCATCAGTTATGTCAGCACAGGGATGATGTTTTTCTCAGCTGTCTTCAGTCCTGACAATTATTGAAACTGACTGATGACTGTGTTGCCTACTTGATATGAATCTTATACCAGCTAATCTGTCTGTCTTTCCTTCAAATGGTGTACATTCTCAGAGCTTAACATGTGCTTGTTCCTCCAGCTGTATCCTCAGGGAGTGCTACTTTATATGCACATATGCCCATCCTTATCCCATGGTCAGGTGTCCCTACTTAAGTGTTGCAGAGCCTATAACTTAACATAGTCTAAAGTTATTCAAAATTTCTCCTCCTTCTCCTGGTGAGGGGATGGATCAGTTCTGTAGTTAGGTAGATCCAAGTTACATCTGGATCTTAATCATATTCTGCCATATTCTAGAGGTGGTGCTGTTTTACATGTAGATTGTGATCCTCCCTTGCTATTCTACAAGGAGTTGTCCCTACTTAGGCTTTGCACAGGACCTATGGCTAATGTATTTTACAGTTTTCCAAAATCTGTCTTTTTTTCTTATATGGACAGATCTGTTCTATATCTATGGAATTATAATTACACCTGCCCGTTATCAGTCTTAAGTATTCTTCAGTTTATCTAAAAGCTCTTGATTTATTTCCAGTCCTGAATGTGGTGGGGTCCTTCTGTGGAGATCCTCTCAGAATCCTTATACTTGCAAGGAGGTGGAATTACTTATGTAATCATATATTTATATACATATATTTCTTTATATATTTGTGTATTTACCGCTCCCTGTTTTTTTTTTTTTTCGTATACAAGGACTGAGTGGTTCTTGTAGCTCAGCAAGGTGACTTCTACCATCACTGCTGGTTCCTCCTCATTGGTGATGAATCTATCAGCTTCAAATCTATCTAGTAGTTTATGCATCAACTGATTATTGAGACTAGACCACTTTTCCTCTGAAGTTACTGTACAGACTCACTGTCAGGCATTCTTTATGGAGAGATGAATGCTTTTAGGTAAACTGAAGAATATTTCACTATAGTTAGACATGAGACTATTTACTTATCTTGTTACTATTTAGACATTTTAGGGACATTGACGGATTCACTTGCCTGGTCTATATGCAAATGTGCACCAAGACTGCTTCCTCATCATGCTATTACAGCTACATATTCAGTTGACATAGTCCAATGATATGGTGTTCCAGTCTGTCCTCATAGGTTCATAGGTGTTCCATTCTGTCCTCATAGACTCCAATCTATTTCAATGCCTACAACAACTGCTGCTATCTATGTAGTTCTCTTCCTTTCAGTTTTGAGGAATGTGGATTTGATTCTTGAACTGTCCTGCAATACCTGCTTCCTGTCCTGTGGCAACAAACCTTCCAATTTGTCTTTCATCCCTTTCTTAAAATGCCTTGACCTGTAGGTTTCTCAAGTCTAGTATCACTCATGCATACACTCTCCTTGGTTCTTTTTCTCGAATTCAGAAGTTATCCTCTCTGAAGCATCTCTCCTCAGAGGTGAAGTTATAAACAGGGGATTGCCACATAGTCATGCTTAGATCTGAGATATACTTTCCTTTATTCAGGAGATAGGCCAAGGACCGTAGACTAGAGTTACATCACTATGGATTCTTCCTCACACTAGTTATTTAATTACTATCTATGAGATCTCTAAATGAGGGCAGTGGGTGCCATTTCTCTAGCGACATGTTACCCTTTTATGGAATAGTCTGCATTGTTTTCACCTTCTGTATCACATTCATTTTGTTGTTTATAGTACCTAATTCTTGCATATCACTCATAGTAGCCTTTGATTTTTTTTGGCACAGTAAATTGTCATATGTGGTTGCTTCCTTCTTTCCTTCCTTTCACCTCCCATGTTCTTCCTATGGGTGGGGCATCATTAAGGCTTTTAGGGTCTTGTGGGGGACTCTTTCTACTCATCTGCTTCAGATTTATTTTTTTGAGGATGACCTAGTCATTGGAAACTTTTCCCCTGACCATACTTTCTTTAATCTTGACTTTCTGTGCCTTGTTTTATTTCTGGCATATTCAGGGAGCATGATGTTCTATTAACTGTTTAATTTTCCTTGTATAATAGGGTTTTGGCCTCATTTGGGTGCCATTTCTCTAGCAACATGTTACCCTTTTATGGAATAGTCTGCATTGTTTTCACTTTCTGTATCACATTCATTTTGTTGTTTATGGTACCTAATACTTGGATATCATCCATAGTAGCCTTTCATTTTTTTGGCACAGTAAATTGTCTTCCTCAACCCATCGCACAAAACCCTAATTATCAAGAATTCAAAAAACTCTTAAAACTCCACCTATTCTATCATTGGCTCTGCTCCAGCTATTCTCCGGGCTAATTTTATACAGGTTCCTTTACTACATTCAACTCCCATTTTTTTTCCCCACATGCTACCTTGCATATAGGTTGCCACCATTTTCTTACTACCCAATGGGATAAAGGTGCACATGAACCTATAATCTTCTCACCATCCTATTACTTTTGTGTGTCTCAAGGGTAGCACCTCACTGTAATAAATCATCATATATTTTGTTCACTGTTATTTAACTATACTTCTGTAATATAGAATCCAATGCTATTTGCAAGTTTTTTACTGTGACTGCATTTGAAGATGTATTGACTGTATTTTGTAATGTTTTCCATGCTGCTTTTAGCCTACTTAGCATCATGTCTGTATTACAACTTCCTATCTCTAATCCTGTATCTTCTGTAATATGTGTTATATATATCTCTATGTTTATATTGTTACTTGTATAGCTTTTTTCCCAGGTCTTCACTGAAAATGGGCTCCTAGCCCAGTCGGACATCACCCGTTTAACAAATACATAAATAAATAAAATACATTTACAGATCCAGCCATACAATCACTTTGACATGATAAACTCCAAAAAGACCTGTTAACACAATTCTTTGTTTACTATAAATAAACATCTTAACCCAAATGAAACTAAATTTGTGATTTTTAGCACCCACCACACACTGTCAAAGAGCTATAATAGTCTGCAATATTGTTGTGCTGACCAAAACAACCTCCCCACTGAGACCACTACCATCTGTATTTACCTGAGAATATAGCTAGAACAATCACTGAGCTTTCAGGTCTGTATTTATAAAACCATTTAAAAAATCAACTATGTACTGTTTTGGGCCCATATGATGTCACAACTTTTTTCTATTCCAGCCAGAGCCGCCATAGGTAAAGGTATATTATTTGCCAGGCCTAAACACAGACTACCACTAAAAGCCATAGCATCTAACAATAACTAAATGCTAAAATAAAATCTTTCTCTTCATTTCCTACTGCACCAACCAAGAACATACTTCCTCTTTATACAAAACTTTTACTAGCTGCTTATAAAGCAAACAGCCAACCTCTTACTAGGTTCACTTGTATTTGAACTGTTGCATAAGAACACTCTTACAACCCCCTCCATCAAATACATTCCTTTCACCCCTTCCTACGGCCACACGCACTACTTTCAATGAGCATCAATGTTGCAAACACCGAGAACCTTCAGGGAACCAACCACGGTTTCTGTCTTATCCTCCAAATTCTGACAATAACTCTATTTAGCTTTAAGGATCTCCACATGCATATCAAATTCAGATCCCAGTTTAAAGCCCACCTAGCAGAGCCAATGCAAATACCCTACTAGATGTCGCTTCACTAAACACCTTCCATTCTTCCATACATCTGGCACCTTAAATAAGGCGCTGCAAGGCTCACCAGAATAAAATCCACTGTTTTATTGATCGCACGCAATATTAAAAAAAAGTAAAGCACATCCAGAATGCATTAACTGTATCACCGCATTTTCCTCACAAAAACTTCTTCAGATGAGCATACCAACTTCTGAAACCCCTTTATATACAGAAACATCCCCAATTAATCAATTAACAAACTGTTATACTTTTAAAAACACAGTACAAAAAAACTATATACAGAAAACAATGAAACGCTAAGTACAGAAGTGCATGGAAAATCATTTGTTGGTCAAGCAGAAATCTTGTAAAAAACATACATTATTTACAGTTTGTAAAAAATTGTAAACAAAAAATAAATATTTAAAAATATTTAAAAATACAAAATCCATGTAAAACCACATGTAAAACACTGTTGTGTAGGTCATACAAAATGTTAAACAACACCATCTACTGGACAGTCACATAATTTAAAGTTTAGCTGACCCTGAAGGTTCTCATTCAAACCAGGATACCTAGTAGCTTCAAGAACTAGTTGCCAATACAGTTCCCTGTATTCTAGGCGTGTTTCCCTAGGGCCACCCCTAGGATCAATGGGCAATATGTCTATTACATAAAAATAAAAATTAGCTCCTGCACAGTTCAAAGTATGTTTATACAGATAATTATTACTGTTCATCTTTTTTATATTGTACCTGTGTTCATACATTCTTGACTTTAATTTTCTCTCAGTTTTACCTATATAAAATGCTTCACATTTGTCACACAAGGCTAAATAAATAATTCCATTAGTATTGCAATTAGCAGCACTATTTGTCTTAAGTCTGTCTCTACTTTTCAGATCAACCATCTCTCCAACTTTTGACATAAGGGCATTGGGCACAACAACCACACTTGTATGTGCCCCTTTTATTAGAAAGGTAAACACCTGTCCTAGGGGTACCATTCTCAAATGTTTTTTAATACAGTGTCCCCTTCTGTAAATGCACTTAAAAGGCTTATCAAATATATACTACAGGTCTGATGTACTAGCAAATCCGTTCCATTCTCTTTCTATAATGTTCCTGGCCAACCCAGCATCCCCGTCATAAGTAATAATCAAAGCACTGTTGTACCCATTATCAACTGTCCTCTCCGATGATTGAATATTTTCAAGGCCCTGATTGTCACTCCCGAAAATGGGGGCAAACCTAGATTTTCTTGCTTTCAAAACTTCATTATATACTTCTGCTAGAAGCTTTTTTGGGTACCCCCTAGCCCTGAACAAATCCATAAGATAAGCAATTTCATTAATAAAATCATTGTCATCTGAGGTCATTTTGGATATTCGAACAAACTGACCCTTTACTACCCCTTTCTTCTGGTGATGTAGGTGTGCACTGGTATAATATAGGTAAGAGTTCGAAAATTTTGCTTTTCTATAAACTCTAGTTTTGAACTTCCCTCCAGCCTTACTGATACTGAGGTCCAAGTATCTCATCTTGTCAGAATTCATTTCATGAGTAAATCTTAAAAAATATGTGGTGCTAGACAAATAATTAAAGAAATCTAAAACCTACTCTCAGGTTCTACCCAAAAAAAACAAATGTCATCCAAAAAACGAGCATAAAAATTCCAACAACACCTGAAATCACAATTGAATACAAATTTCTTTTCCCAGTAGGAAAGTATAATGTTAGCATATGTGGGGGCACAATGGGCCCCCCATGGCAACACCTCTAAGTTGTTTAAAATACTCGCCCTCAAAAATATTAAATTATTCTTTATAATCACATCCATTAAGATTAAACATGTTCTAAAATTGTTGTAACTTATGTCATTAATATCACTTAAAACCTCTTCTAACCATTCTAAACCCAGAGTGTGGGGTATTGAAAAAAATCTATCACATCAACCGTGATAAAAGTAAGGTTGTCACAATAAAGGCCCGAATGCAGTTTTTGCAAAAGGTCCCATGAGTCTTTAAGTACATTTGTCCCCCCCTCCATGGACAATTTTTTAAGCTTAGAATCCACAAATGTAGCTAAGGGGGCTGTTATGGAACCTTCAGCAGAGACTATTGGCCTCAAGGGTGGGTTGCCTACATCCTTGTGGACCTTGGGGATGCCAAAAATTGATGGATTCCTAGGTTTCTCGACATGTAAAAAATTGTAAGTATCATTGTCTATAAGCCCTTCAATGAGCAAATCATTTAAACATACTTGTATTCTTTTGTAAGCAATATTTACTTCGTTCCGAGAAACCCTCATATACTGGTTGATATCACCCAAAATTTCAATCATCTTACCTTCATACGTGATTTTGTCCATTAAAACTACACCCCCACCCTTATATCTGGTTTCATAATTTTTAAATTCTTGTTACTTCTGCATTGTTCGAGTAAGTCTCTCTCTCTTCCCTATTAAGATTCGGAGTCACTTTGTTTCTATTTATGGCTTGCCTTAACTCGTTCTCCACCATACATTCAAAATTCTTTAATTGTGGATGCAAGGGCGGGTTAAAAGTGCTTTTCCTGTGCAAGGTGGTGTTGTGTGAGTTGGACATTTCTTGACCATTAAAAAATAGTTCTAGATTCATTTTTTTGTATATATTTAAAATCCACCAATAATTTAAACACATCACACTTTCTTCTAGGGATAAAAGAAAATCCCTTTATGAATAAGTTAAAATGACCATCCTGCATGTCAATGTTACTATAATTAAAAATGTTAAAATTGTTATAACTTATTTTGGGGCCATCCTTAACCATTCCGACCCCAGGGCCTGTCTCTAGTGAGCTCCCCGTTGTCCTGTCCAGGCATTGTACCTGTAACTGACTGGGCCTTTAGTTTTCAACCTTTCTGACCTCCGGGGAAAAGAAAAATCCGGGTTCATATTAGAAGAAGAAAACCCTAAACCGCGAACGCTCACATGAGCGAAAATGCCGGTGATTGAAGTTGCTATTGTGGGTGACTGTGGCCCCCACACCCCCACTAACTATATATTCTAACTCCGAGGTAGCACTGCAGTGTGGAAAGGGAAAATATCCCACTCCTCATTGTAACATGACCCCGGAATCCCACTTTCGATTCCTGGCATTTTTGCTCATGTTAGCGTTCGCGGTTTATGGTTTTTGTTCTTCTAATATGAACCCGGAAAATCCAAAGGGTCCTGAATGTTAAAAGGAACATCATTGACCTGCTCACCAAACCCACCATCATGTACGTTTTCCCTGTATAAATTGTCATTACCATAAAACCTAGCCCCCTGCCTAGGTTTGGGATAGTGCACACTCTTTGTATTCATTGATATCTCTATCTTTTTCATCTTTCTAACATGCACTTCTTTACATTTTAAATCAATATTCCTTAACAAATCAAAATATTTCTCCTTTTCACCTTCAATAGTATACATTAAATCACTGATAATGTTGTTGTTGTTATGCTCATTCACATGGAAAATATTGTTCATTTCATTTTCATTGTTTTTAATTATAGCTCTCATGACATCAAAACCACATTTGTCAAATGCAGCAACCACATCTTTGTGAAAATCAGAGCCATTAGTAACATTGTTTGGATATTTGCACACCCTTAAACCCTTAGGTAGAATATTTA
Source organism: Protopterus annectens (assembly GCF_019279795.1). NCBI lineage: Eukaryota > Metazoa > Chordata > Ceratodontiformes > Protopteridae > Protopterus > Protopterus annectens. The sequence goes on along the minus strand of NC_056732.1, from coordinate 1,150,060,860 downwards.
ACTGCAAACATTGCTTTAAATAGTCATTGTCCATTTGATACATCTTATATTTAGTTAAATAAATGTCAAGTTTAGCAAGGTTGTTAGCATAGTATCATTATTGTTGTCATAACAAGGCATTTCACCTACGAAAGCAAATTTGTGGTCTAAAATGTCTTTAAAAAGTCTCTTGTTACTTGGCTCTGAAGGTTTTCAGTCACTTGCCTGTGGCTGCTACCAGCTGCACCAGCTTAGACGGTAGTTTCTCTCCCTCTTCTTTCCATTTGTTGGGTTTGAACACATTGTTGGGTTTTAAAAATATTAGGAAAATCAGCCCCCTTAGCTAAATTTGTAAATTCTAAGCTTAAAAATTGTCCATGGGGGGGGGGGGGGGGGGTGTACTCAAAGACTCATGGGACCTATTAAAAAAAACTGCATTCTGGCCTTTATTGTGACAACCTTACTTTTATCACGGTTGATGTGTTAGATTTATTTTCTTCAATACCCCACACTCTAGGTTTTAAATGGTTAGAGGTTTTAAGTGATATTAATGACATAAGCTACAATGATTTTAGAACATGTTTAATCTTAATGGATGTGATTTTAAAGAATAATTTTATATTTTTTGAGGGCGAGTATTTTAAACAACTAAGAGGTGTTGCCATGGGGGCCGATTGTGCCCCCACATACGCTAACATACTTTCCTACTGGGAAAAGAAATGTGTTCAGTTGTGATTTCAGGTGTTGTTGGAATTTCTATGCTCGTTTTTTGGATGACATTTGTTTTTTTTTTGGGTAGAACCTGAGAGTAGGTTTTAAATTTCTTTAATTATTTGTCTAGTACCACATATTTTTTAAGATTTACGTATGAAATAAATTCTGACAAGATGAGATACTTGGACCTCAGTATCAGTAAGGCTGGAGGGACGTTCAAAACTAGAGTTTATAGAAAAGCAACATTTTCGAACTCTTACCTATATTATACTAGTGCACACCTACATCACCAGAAGAAAGGGGTAGTAAAGGGTCAGTTTGTTCGAATATCCAAAATGACCTCAGGTGACAATGATTTTATTAATGAAATTGCTTATCTTATGGATTTGTTCAGGGCTAGGGGGTACCCAGAAAAGCTTCTAACAGAAGTATATAATGAAGTTTTGGAAGCAAGAAAATCTAGGTTTGCCCCCATTTTCAGGAATGACAATCAGGACCTTGAAAATATTCAAACATCGGAGACGTCAGGTGATAATGGGTACAACAGTGCTTTGATTATTACTTATGACGGGGATGCTGGGTTGGCCAGGAACATTACAGAAACAGAATTGAACAGATCTGCTAGTACAGCAGACCTGCAGTATATATTTGATAAGCCTTTTAAGCATTTTTACAGAAGGGGACGCTGTGTTAAAAACATTTTCTAGAATGGTAACCCTAGGACAGGTGTTTACCTTTCTAATAAAAGGGGCACATACAAGTGTGGTTGTTGTGCCTAATGCCCTTATGTCAAAGTTGGAGAGATGGTTCATCTGAAACGTAGAGACAGACTTATTAAGACAAATGGTTTTGCTAATTGCAGTATTAATGGTATTATTTATTTAGCCTTGTGTGACAAATGTGAAGCATTCTATATAGGTAAAACTGAGAGAAAATCAAAGTCAAGAATGTATGAACACAGGTACGACATAAAAAAGATGAACAGTAACAATTTTCTGTATAAACATACTCTGAACTGTGCAGGAGCTGATTTTTATTTTTATGTAATAGAAATATTTCCCATTGATCCTAGGGGTGGCCCTTGGGAAACATGCCTAGAATACAGGGAACTGTACTGGCAACTAGTTCTTGAAGCTACTAGGTATCCTGGTTTGAATGAGATGGTTTCATTGAAGCCAGTCTTAAAGCTTAGGTCAGCTAAACTTTAAATTATGTGACTGTCCAGTAGATGGTGATGTTTAACATTTTGTATGACCTACACAACAGTGTTTTACATGTGGTTTTAGAAGGGTTTTATATTTTTAAATATTTTTAAATATTTATTTTTTATTTACAAGTTTTTACAAACTGTAAATAATGTATGCTTTTTTACAAGATTCCTGCTTAACCGACAAATGATTTTCCATGAACTTTTGTACTTATTGTGTTTCATTGTTTTGTGTATATAGTTTTTTTGCACTGTGTTTTTAAAAGTATAACAGTTTGTTAATTGATTAATTGGGGATGTTTCTGTATATAAAGGGGTTTCAGAAGATGGTATGCTCATCTGAAGAAGTTTTTGTGACGAAAATGCAGTGATACAGTTAATGCGTTCTGGATGTGTTTTACGTTTTTTTAATATTGTGTGCAATCAATAAAACAGTGGATTTTACTCTGGTGAACCTTCCAGTGCCTTATTTTTGGCTATCAGTTTACTTTTGGCACTTTTTCCACTTTCTTTGTTTACATCTGACACCTTCTCAAACCTATCACTTTGTTCTCAGTACAAGCACACCTAAATTTATGTATACATTCTTCTTACTTTCTCTAATCCTTTTCATTCTTAGCATTTTTTTTGTTTTCTTTAACTGTGTTATCTCTGTATAAATATGTTATGTATAATTATTTCTGTAATAAGGTTTTCACCCTGTGAATAAAGATTGCATGTTTTACTTATACTCTTTATGTAAGTTTGATTTACAAACAACAATCTGTAAAGTGCTTTTTTTATCATTTGTCTGTGATGTTTTATTTGTTTTCCACGTACAACCTATGCTAGGCATGAAACTGGCCATTTATAACAAGTGTCTTGGGGAAAGCAAACATAAATAAAATAAAAATGCGTTTGACCACTATAGAGGTTATGTGAGATTAATACTTTATTATTAATAATGCTATACACAGTGCAAAGAATTACACTTAAACATCGATCTGAAACTAACTCCTAGAAAAGAAATATCCACCATTAAAATGAACACCAGTGTGTGTGCTTTGAAGCAATGGGAAAATTATACAGTTTAATAAAGTGCAATCTTCTTCTTTATAGACATTGGAATTTGTAGGTAAATGTGAGAAAAAATGTTAATTCTGATTTAGGATATTTAAATATTATAACCTCTTAATTACTATGATAATACAAAGATGTGTTTAACCAAGAGCACCTTGGGACTTGTTATATGAAGAACTGAAAAATTAAGAAGTTGAAATAACTCATATTTTAGCTTGATGCATGCTTACTAAATATATTTTGAAGAATGTTGAAAACTGTATGTATTTAAGGATTAAAAAATTGTTACATGCTATTTCAAACATCTTAATTTATTATTTACTCCATATTTTAATTACAACAGCTTACATGCATACAAATCTTTCCAGCTCGGACATTAATGCCCTTCTAGCCTGCGAATATATTAAAACAGTTGCTTTCATAGTAAGTGTCCAGGCTGTTCTTAAAAATATCTAAACTAGTACTTGCTATAATGTAATTTGATAGTCATCAATAATGTCATCCGCTTTAATGGTACAAGGATATCCAGCAAATATCTATTCCATGGCATGTTGGAATACCTCACTGGCAGAACTGATCCCAAATGGCATCCTCAAAAACCTGAACCTCCGAAATGCTGTGCTGAATGTTGTTAATAAAGAAGATCCGTAATCCAGCAAGATTTTTCAAAAGGAGTTCTAAGCATCTAAAACTGAGAAAGAGTGGAATTTGGCATTAGTGCTGCTACCTCCTCTACTGTGCACATTGGGTGATGAGGATGTTTAAGGGCTTTATTTAAGTCTCTAGGATCAATGCATATCGGAATGTCATCTGAGGTTTTCTTGTGGGCTGCAAACATAGATAATGCCCATTTGGTAGGCTCTGCCACAGGAGTAAGAACACCTAAACTCACCATCCTGTCTAATTCTGCTTTTACTTTACTTTACATTGCTACTGGAATCTTACATACAGGGCTTATTATGTGGTTCAGCTTCATGGAATATGTAACTGAAAGCTTACCAGTTTCATCTTTGAAGATGTCAGCATATTCTTTAAAAATATGTTGTGGAAAACTGTTATTCTTGTTTGTAGTTATATGGCGAACTTCTTTATTGAGCAAAATCAGTCCCATTTGTAGGCTGTCTTCTAGGCCAAGTAATGACTGTACATTTCATTTGATAACACAGAATTGTAAATCATAGCTGTTACCTGGAGAATGGCAAAAAAGAACTACAGAGCCATCTGTCGGAATTTCTTCTTCACCGTAAGCACCTAGTTTTGAGCTCCTTGTTGAGTCAAGGTTCTCTCCTTCTTTTACTTTTATATAAGCTTTTGCTGACATGACATTACATTTGGATCCAGTACCTACTTTAAGCTGTATTGGCTTGCCATTAATTTATACAGTGCAAAATATTTCACTCTTTGCTGACAAGTGGGAATCCACTGTGTCAACTCTTTCGCCAACCACAGAAATACCATCAATATAAAAGGTTTCATCGCTGTCATTAGGGTCTGCTGCAGTCTCAATTTGATTCACTGTCTACTTTGGATAAAAATTATTGTGAGTCTGTGTTGATATGCAGAACTTTTTGAAATTACACTTTTTGCGTTTGTGAGACTGCTGACCGTAGGCTAAGCATTTTTCTCATATAGGTTCATGATTGCTTCCACAATTGCGACAATTAACAGTGGGAGGTAGTGTGGCATAGCGCCTCAGTTTACAATTATGAGGCTGTATTGTCTTAGTTTTTTGTTGCACACTGACATTTGCAGCAGCAGATACAGCAAGCATATTAGTATGTTTTTCTGTGATTTCATGTATCTGGCAAATTTTAGTAGCTTTGTTCAATGTTGACCCCCTATCACGTAGTAGAATTTTCCTCACTGTATCCTTATTAATGACACATACAAGACCGTCCTTTATTAAATCATCTTGTAGATCCCCAAATCTGCATGTCTTTGTTTTATTTCTTAAGTCAGTAACAAATGCTTCAATTGTTTCTCCAGGCTTTTCACTTCTTGTATTGAATTTCTGCCTCTTCATCATTATATTTGTCTGGGGGTTGCACAGTTCTCAAAATGTATGTTTGAAGCATTCTGGATCTTCATGTGTTTCAGCTTGAGCAGTGACACAGTGGTTTTCTCCCTCTCCTGCAGAAACAGCAGGTGCGTACACAAAAGAATGTTCTCACTTGATAGCCTCTTAGCCTGCCAAATTGAGAAGTATAAATGCTCATGTGCATGCGTCTTTGTCTGAATGTGCAGCTGCTATGGAAATATCATATTCTTGTGCAACCACACACCAATTCTCCATAAAACTGCCATCAAACACCAGTGGTTTGGGTCTATGAAATTCTTTCACCATGCCGTCAATGTATATTCAATTACCTTCTTGCACTTCAGTTGCTCGTTGCACATTGTTGAGACTTTGTTACCGACAACTTCTGCCACCATTTTGAATGACGAGTTATCAGCAGTTTATTGTACACCCAACATAAATCAAACTGCATGCCCGTCCAGAACTTGCTTAGTACCACCCCCCACCAATGTCCTTAACTACAGTGGCTGTTAGGGTCCAAAACACAGAACATAGTCACTGTTCTACATTCTCCACATTCCTTCTGCAGTTTTTCCGCTGAATGCATCACTTCTATTAGTTTTACATAGTGACTGTTTTGCTTCCATACAATCTGTAATTAATCTTCTATGTATTGCTTTAGATTTCAGTTTTGCAGAATTATCAAGCAGCAAATTAATTACCCTTAATAACCCTGTGATCACTGCACATCAATGGTGGTAAAGCTTGACAGAAAGTAACAGTAATTTATTTAGGAACGCAAACAATGCCTAGTACGTTCAGTTCCCTTGTAGGTTTTTTAATAATCAGAAGCAATTGTTGTGCCTGAACGTACGATGCAAATAATTTTCTTACTAATGCTGTTGAATCAATATTATTTTAGTCTGTTTCTGGTAAATTTAAGTCCCCAGCCACTAATATTCTTTCCTCCTGTGTTTTGTGCAAGAGATCTATGACTTTGGTGGTCTTTACACTCCAAGAAGTGTTATATGTTGCAGGGTTAAACAAAGAAAATGACCACCCTGGAATAATGTACTATTTACGCATGACAATGTAAGGCAATCTAATAGTCCAGCAATTAACTATCAACCAAATTCCTGTTGGTGGCTAACAGTAAACTGAACAATATAAAATAAATCATAAAGAAGCAATGCAAAAGGTGCCCTCAAGCATGAAAAATCCAAATAAATACATCAAAGAAAAAAAAATAGAATTTATTCAAACTAGTATTCAGGCAGCTCTCTATCTTAAGGGTAATCTATGAAAGGCAGTTTCCATGAACGTTAGTCAAATACATTTAGTGTTTTGAGGATGTATATCTATTTATTCTGTTTTTTTATTATTATTTGCACAATATAGCACTCTTAAACGTGATGACTGAAAATATGCTTTCACTGCTTTCCAGAAAAAAAAATACAGTATATAATAAGATTATAGACTTTTTCCCCTTTAGTATATCCTTTAGTATAGAGATGAGGATAAGAGGGTAGCTAGATAAAACTCAAAGTTAGTTAATTGCACTGCTGAATAAGATGAAACAAACTGAAAGTTTAATTTTAAGTTTGACTCATGATTTTCAAGCAGTTTTACATTTTGTGAAAGTACAGCTCATGTAAGCTGTGGATTTTTATAAAACTCCACAGAAATCATTATTTTTCTCAAGTTGATTTAGAACTATGGCACAGACGTACATTTTACACAATGAAAAGAACAAACTTGCACATTACTAAAATGCTAGTTTAAACTAAATACAAGGTGATGTTCAAACACTGACTTACATCTTTTCCAGGGGGGCCTGTGCTTCCGGGTAATCCAGGAGGTCCTCTTTCCCCCTAAAGAAACAAAAATATACGTATAAATATGTAGCTGATAGTATGAGTTTGTATAATAAAAAGGTTCTTACACATAAAATCAGAAAACTGCTGTTGTACTTAATACTTTATTTTCATTCCATCATTTCTAAAATGGCTGCCCCTGACTAACCATTTCTAGTAATTTGATGGAGCATGTATCCTTGCTTCCCACCTCACTTGGCACCACTACTGTTGCTTGGATTTCCTTCAGGTGCTGAATTACCAATATGTCGTTCCAGCAGTGAGGTAGGGAGACTGTTAGGCCTACAGCTGTTTTCAAATGATTAGTGTATATTGACAGAAAAGTTAAATCGTTGGATTCTTTCTCACTGCAATTTACCTCAACAACATGAGAAGCAGAGGATGTGCACATGTAACGAGACCATCTTACCTGTGAAGTTTGTACATTCAGATTCAGCTTTACTTATTTCACTATTGTAACTAGTGCATGGCCAAAGTAATTAGAAAAGCCCCAAGTGATGCAAGCCTGAGTGAAGTGAAGAAAAAAAGGAATAAGGGACTCAAGCTGTGTTTCATGCAAATGTACTTATTTATTTATTTAGACATTTGTTAACCAGGTGCAAGAGCCCATTTTCAGCAGAGGCCTGGGGAAAAAGCCCCATGTATATACAGATTAATAATTACACATGGCAGTAGTTACAGGGCATTATTAAACATATATGAGTGTTTAATTACAAGTTTGGCACAATTAGATGGCTTAAGTAAATTTCAGATATACAACAAATACTACATGTAGTATGCGGTTCATCTGTACTTGTTACATCAGCATGGAGGGAGAAAGCAAGTAGAAGTTACAGGTGGTGAAGTAAATTGCAAGAAGAGAAACAGTGAAGGGTTAGTGCAGTTGATAAAGTGGAGGAATAAGTTGAGAAGAGTTTAGACAGGAAGTTTAGAAGGGAGAGGTTAGTTGAGTGAGGAAAAGTGAAGAAAAGGCACAATAAGAGATTTAATTAGGCCTTTGGCAAGTACAGATCCATGATTTAAGTAGTGTTTCAGTTAATACTTTTTTGAAACATTTTGTGTGAGGAATATTTCTAATGCTCAGTGGGAGTTTATTCCATGCTAAGACTACTGAGTGGCTATACAATATTTGTCCTATGGCCCTTTTAGGCTTATGGACTGCCAGAAGAAATTGGTCAGAGCTTTGCAGAGAGCAGGTAGGGGTATACAGGCATATGAGGGAAGAGATGTCAGGCAGGAAGTGAGTTCATTGAGTATGGAGTGAATAATGGACAGTTGGGGAGTAAGAGGTGATGGAGAATTCAAGCCAGTTTAAAGTCAGTAAGGAATGGCAGTGATGAATGCTGTGGGGTTAAGTCAGTAAGGAATGGCAGTGATGAAAGTTGTGGGGTTAAGTCAGTAAGGAATGGCAGTGATGAATGCTGTGGGGTTAAGTCAGTAAGGAATGGCAGTGATGAATGCTGTGGGGTTAAGTCAGTAAGGAATGGCAGTGATGAATGCTGTGGGGTTAAGTCAGTAAGGAATGGCAGTGAAGAATGCTGTGGGGTTAAGTCAGTAAGGAATGGCAGTGATGAATGCTGTGGGGTTAAGTCAGTAAGGAATGGCAGTGATGAATGCTGTGGGGTTAAGTCAGTAAGGAATGGCAGTGATGAATGCTGTGGGGTTAAGTCAGTAAGGAATGGCAGTGATGAATGCTATGGGGTTAAGTCAGTAAGGAATGGCAGTGATGAATGCTGTGGGGTTACGTCAGTAAGGAATGGCAGTGATGAATGTGGTGGGGTTAAGTCAGTAAGGAATGGCAGTGATGAATGCTGTGGGGTTAAGTCAGTAAGGAATGGCAGTGATGAATGCTGTGGGGTTAAGTCAGTAAGGAATGGCAGTGATGAATGCTGTGGGGTTAAGTCAGTATGGAATGGCAGTGATGAATGCTGTGGGGTTAAGTCAGTAAGGAATGGCAGTGATGAATGCTGTGGGGTTAAGTCAGTAAGGAATGGCAGTGATGAATGCTGTGGGGTTAAGTCAGTATGGAATGGCAGTGATGAATGCTGTGGGGTTAAGTCAGTAAGGAATGGCAGTGATGAATGCTGTGGGGTTAAGTCAGTAAGGAATGGCAGTGATGAATGCTGTGGGGTTAAGTCAGTAAGGAATGGCAGTGATGAATGCTGTGGGGTTAAGTCAGTAAGGAATGGCAGTGATGAATGCTGTGGGGTTAAGTCAGTAAGGAATGGCAGTGATGAATGCTGTGGGGTTAAGTCAGTAAGGAATGGCAGTGATGAATGCTGTGGGGTTAAGTCAGTAAGGAATGGCAGTGATGAATGCTGTGGGGTTAAGTCAGTAAGGAATGGCAGTGATGAATGCTGTGGGGTTAAGTCAGTAAGGAATGGCAGTGATGAAAGTTGTGGGGTTGATTTGCAGCAAATCTGGCAATTTTGTTATATGTGAGTTTGAGCTTGGTCATTAGGGATGATTGTAAGCTGGTCAGGATAGGTGAGGCATACAGAAAGCTAGGAGGAAGATACCCATAGGCAAGAGATGGTCTAGAGTCATTTGTGAGGTATTTTTTATTTTGATAATGAAGTCCAAGTTTTTGATGTGTCTTTTTGACACAGATTAATATGTGAAGTTCAAACTTAGGTTGGTCATCAATGACTGCACCCAACAGTTTAGGTGTGTGTCGATGTTTATGATATTGTTGCTGAGTGATGAGATGGTAAATGATGTTTTGAGATGCAAAATGGACTTTAGGAGATACAGAAGTTTTTTTCTTAGGATTAAGTATGACTTGATATTTAGTAAGCCATTTTTTGCCAGAGTGAAAGGTGTTTTGGGTAAATAGTTGGAGGTCAGAAGGGTTGTCACAGATGGAGATGATAGTAGAGTTGTCAGCATATTGTATGACTGTGGACTGAGTACAGGAAATGTGAAGATACGTAGATAAATGGCAGCATCATGAGCAAAAATTACATTTTGCTCTATATAAGTACTAAAAGAAGCCAAAGAAGTGAGCACACATGTATATGTGGTTGTCTGCAAGTGTGTGCGACATGCATGCATGTATGTATGTATGCTTTTATTTGTTTGTGAACATATGTGAAATCAATATCTGCTGCAGAATTCTACAGGATTCTTCCACAAGAAGCATTGCAGCTATATTGTCTAAAAGTACAAAGTTAGTAAAAACATGGCAAGCTGGTGGCAGCTGAGGAATATAATTAGTGATACAGCAGGTGAGTTACTATCATATGTGTAAACCTGAAATAATACAAGAAGAGCGCTCCTGCCATATGACAGATAAGGCTGAAGTCTTGCAGTCATGTCCAGGTAAAGACTAGGCAGAAAATGACTGTGATGATGATGGTGGTGATGATGATGATAGTGGTGGTGGTGATGATGATGATAGTGGTGGTGGTCGTTATGATGATGAGGATGATGATGGTGATTATGATGATGATGATGATTATGATGGTGATGTTATAAGAGAATGTCAGTCTGTGATAGTGATGACAACATTGCTGGTACAGAACTGGAAGAGACTAACAGTCTCTAACAGAAACAAATTCTCGCTGTGTGTTCTATTATAGTCACACAGTGTAAGCATTCAGATAAGTAGCTGTGAGGCCTCTGTTGAAGACTGCAACTGTTCTTGTAGCAGAAATTGTATTCTCAAAGATTAACTATGGAAATCTCTACCATTTCCATTGTCTCTACTGTTAGGGTCTGTACACATGTAAGTTTATATCTATTAAAGCTGAAAGCCTTCATTGATGTCTACATAATTTTATGGGTCTTCCACTGTCAGTAGTTTTGCACCAGGGACATATGTGACTCTGTAATCACAAGAGAAGATTTTAATGTATGTAGGCTTTCAGTCAGTCCATCAGCCGTACTGCAAAATTGGTCATACATAAGTGCTCTACCATTGAGCCAGGATTAATTGAACTGAGCCTACCCCCAATAAATAAAGAGCAATACAATCCCTGTGTGCCCCCCACCAAATACAAAACAATATAATCCATCTGTGCCCCCACCAAACACAGAACAATACAGTCTCTTTGTGCCCCCACCAAATACAGAACAATACAATCCCTCCATGCCTCCCACCAAATACATAACAATACAGTCCCTATGTGCCCATCCCCACCAAATACAGAAAAATACAATCCCTCTGTGCCCCTAGCAAATACAGAACAATACAATCCCTCTGTACCCCTACCAAATACAGAATAATACAGCCCCTCTGTTCCCCCCACCCAATATGGAACAATACAATCCATCTGTGCCCCCAACTAAATACAGAAGAATATTATCCCCAATGGTGCACTGAGGGTAAAATTAAGTGAACAACTCCTTTTAGTCATGAGTGGAAGTGTTTAGTGACTGATGATCTGCTGGCTGGGGAGCACAGCGGCACAGCATATATAATTCTCACCTCACAGCAAGAGGGCCTCTGGTTTGATTCTTAGCTGGGGTGCCTTGTGTGAAGAGTGTGCATGTTCTCCCTCTGTTCATGTTGATTTTCTTCAGGTGCCCCAGTTTTCGCTCACATTCCAAAGACTGTGCAGTATGTGGACTGGACGCTCTAAACTGACCATAGGTGTGATTACATATGTTTGTAGTATGGTAGAAAAATCACAGCAGGGCTAGCAAGCCAGTGATATAAACCTTGGTTCTAGATAAGTGTCACTGTTGAAGTGACACCCTGACCCCATGTACAAGAATAAGATAAGGAGTTGTGGATGGATGGATCTGCTGGCTACAGGAGAACCCTGTAAGCAGTTTAGTCAATAGTGAAGTGATTGCAGAATGAGAGGGCTGTGGTGTGGGGGAGTGGCACTTCCTGAGTCACCTGACTGCTACATGACTAAACCATGCTGCAGAAAGTTCCAAGAGACAGACAAATAACTTTTTTTAATTAGGTGATATTAAATAATGTGAGAATGGGAAGGGAATCTAATAATTCCACGACTGCAGATTGTGTTTCATTTCTCAGAATAATAGAGAGGCAGAGGTATGAGTTATGATGACCCAGGATGGCCTGTTGTAGTGCTTGATGAGAATGGAAGACTAAACCACTTTGTAAGGGAGGTGTTTGTCCCATTTTTTGTGGGGGAAGCTAAGCTTGGTTCCAGTGATTGTGGTTCAAATGTTTGATCAGTGCTGCTAAGATGACACTCCAATGAGATGGGTTTCTCAGTTGGCAAGAACGGTGAAGCCCTGATGTGGTAAGGCAAACAATTCTATGACCTCAAAATTTTCACACAGCCTTACATTTGACACTGTAAGAAGATGTTCCTCTTATGTCACGGATTGTGTATTATTTGCATTTGAATCAATAGTTAGAATATTATTAGTTTAGTTTTGTACCAAACCATGTCACTCCCCATGTTACTGGCCTTTCATTCTGCATATCTTTAACTTATAAATCTTAATTTTTGCACTGGCTTCTCAAAATCTGTAATGAGAATAACACGCATTTCTCACACATTATTTGACTGCTAAATACACTCTGTGCGCATTTAATGTGAACCTGCCTAAATATTGCACAGGAAAACACTACAAGGTTGTCACGTACACTTTTCTTAACTGATAATAGTTGCATGTAGACTTTGCACAGAAGGCAACCTGGTTAAGAATCAGACTGTTAAACTAAGAACTTTGATGTTACACACACACCTCTCAAGTGTCTAAATTTTCACAGAATGTCCAGATTTTTGCCTCACATTTTCCCCTGTTCTTAAGAAAACACCAGTAAGTTGAACAACAGACTTAGAATGAACAAAAACTTACATAATGCATGAAACTCAAACGGCCAGAATAACCAGGACAAATTTTATTAGAACTATTGAGCACATTTGTTCCAATTCAAGGAACTTCATCAGAACAATAAATAAATACAAAAATCACATTTAAAAATACCAAAAACCTTGTCAAATGTTCAAAATACACCAATACTAAATACACTCTCATTAACGAATCAAATAATTACATAATATAATGTTTGAAATTTAAGATAGCATTAAATGAGCATGCATCATTAAGTCCAGCAAAACTAGTGGCATTTAATCTTAGTTGCCATTCATATTCACATTTCCTAAATGTTCTCCTGTAACTAAACCCCGCCATGTCCACCATTTTATGTTAGAAAAACATCCAGGAAACTTAAAGAACAGATCTATGCGTACTTGGCTGATATTCGTAAGCAAAAATTAACTAATGCACCTTATAAGCAAATTGAAAAGAGAAATTCACACAGGTTTGGTTTTCTTGTTATTGAGCAAGTTCACAGAGATTCGCAGAGTTTAGTTACAGAAGAACATGGTTTGTGTGTGTTCGCTGCAGCAAAGATGAACTGAGGACAGACTTGGCTAATATTTATTTTTTTACTGACAGACTCCCAGGAGGTTTTCATGACATGGAACTTACTTAATAAAATGTGTTAGCATATTAACCTTGCAGACATCAGAAGCCATCAATGTAGACTTAGCTCAAACACCACCCTACCCATCAATCATATATCAGTCTTCCTCTTTGCCATCACATTATACAAATTAGTCTTCCTAAGCTTTTGCCTCTTCTTGCCTTTGTACTTAACAGAATCATAGTCACAGAACAATGCAGTAATTTTACCCCTTCTACTGTAGAAACGGCCTTGCACAAGATACGTTGTGCTGTGTGAAATACCCTTCCTTCTATAGTTAGAAATGGTTCTTAACTCTTTTGGATCCAACCTCCTTACCCACTTGATTGATTCTGCATACTGAAGATGCTTTGGTATACCTCCTTACTACTCTCACACATCCCTTAATGTCCAACATTTAGATCACTGTTGCAGTAGCCTAAGCTATTTGGGTTGCATCCTAGTCTATGATATGACCACTGGCCATCTTTTAAAGATTTAGGGCACCTTTCATAATCACAAATTGTCAGTGGCTTGAGCAGAGCCCTATAAAATGGCAATATTGGTGCTAAGAGCTTCAGAGCTAACTTAACCCTCGAAGGGAGGCTGTAAGCCTGCAACACCCTGCACCAAATAGTGAAAACACCCACTAGAAGCTCCAACATACTGGACCTCGTACTCACAAATCTGGAAGAACACTGCACACCCCAATGTCTCGTCCTCCCAAGTATAAGTCCCACCGTAAAGCTGCCGCCTTTAAAATCAAAATCAACTCTGCAATCCCACTAAGACTAGTAACATTTAGGAAAGATTCCAAGGCAAACCACCTTTTATTAAGCAATGAATTGTCAAAATTTAACGCTCCTACAAACCCAGAGAACACAACAGACTATGCTGAACTGCACTGAGAAACTCTTTACAGCTATGTAAATATCTGAGGCTGCTGTACCTACCAGAAATAATCCCAGAACTAACCCCAGAAACAACCCGTCCTGGTAGCATCCCAGATTAAGCCGGATATACAACAAAAAGGAAAATAATTGTCATAAAGATAAAAACTCTCTCACAAACTAAATAGGCAACCAAGAGGGCTAATTAAGTCAAATAAAGTGAACTTTGAGGTTAGGATAGCCTCCTAGGTGATAGACAACCATAAGACTTTCTTCAGCTAAGTCAGAAACTTCAAGCACAGCACAGAGCAATGTGCTGAACGGGTTGTTAAAGGTGCCACATTCACTGACCCTGGCAATAAAGTTAAACTGCCAGTGGACAAACTCAGTTCCAGCTTTATCACTCTCTTACCCCAACCATCTCTCAACAAATACTCTGTCATAACCCCTTCAACTATACCTAGGGAGCACATATTGGCTGCGCTCACTAATGTCATTGGGCACGATAACATCCTGAGTTGCCTCTTGAACAGTCTAAAATATGACTTATCAGGACCCCCAGAGTCACTGTTTAGCTATTATCTTACAAGCAGCTTTGTACCATGAGAATGTAGAACTCCAATGGTCATCCCCTTTCATAAGGTAGTACCTTCAACAGATTCTGGAAACTACAGACCAATTTGTCTCATTAGTCTTTTTTGCAAAGCCATGGAAATTATCAACAAGTACAAAGGAGACCTCCAGACCTGGATCCATCCCGGTTTGGCTTTGTCAGAAGAATGTCATGCTTACTGAACTGGTGGACTTCATTGAACAGGTTAATAAGGCAATGGATGTGGGGAAATGGTGCATATTGCCTACCTAGATCTGGCTAAAGCATTTGATACAATGCCTCACACTGGCATTGTCAAAACCCTATAAAACTAGGCATAAACCCCTTTACAACATGCTGAGCAATTAGTTGGCTCTCAGGTAGGGCACAAGAGGTTATGACTGGTGAGGCCACCTCCACAAAGAGGCCAGACACTGGTGGAGTTCCTCAGGGCACTGTGCTGGGCCCACTCCTCTTTAGTATTTGCTTC
The DNA here is from genome assembly GCF_019279795.1 of Protopterus annectens. NCBI lineage: Eukaryota > Metazoa > Chordata > Ceratodontiformes > Protopteridae > Protopterus > Protopterus annectens. Next base: position 1,150,045,641 of record NC_056732.1, on the reverse strand, counting down.
TTGTAATCAAAGCCAGTGTCAAAGGCCTCTGAATGACCAAGTTCACAGATGATTGCAAACTGGGAGCAATCATTGAATCAGCTCAAAATGAAAACACCTTTCAGGAAGGTCTAATGTAGACAAACGCTTTGTGCCAAAACCATGGCTTAAAACTCAATGCCCAAAAATGCATTATAGTACCTTTTTGGAAGTCAGCCACTCTGGTAACTATGTTATCAATACAACACCCCTAAAAGTTGACTCACTAGTCAGAGATCTGGAAACTCATGTAGACAGTAACCTAGCCTTCAATCAACATATGTTCAAGCCAGAAGGAAAATCTCTCTGTTGCTCAGCTTATAAGTCATGACATGGCATCCAGGTCCAGAGAGGTCATCTTACTACTGCACTCAGACCTCATCAAATTCATCATACAGTATAACGTCTTCTTTGGTATGTACGTGACACATGCAGTAACTAGAACACCCACAAAAGTTCCTTACAAAAAGAATACAGGGAGTAAACAAAATGTCTTATGGTGATCGCCTCAAAGCCCTATTTCCTTAGTCTGTAGCATATAGACTACTGAGAGGTGATATTTGCCTGGTGTACAAGGCATGCCCAGACCATGTTTGGATGGACTTTTTACAAATCAACAAAAGAAACAGCATCAGGACTGCAAGATCAAAAGACCTAAATTTTGTTTGCAACATAAATAGGACATGTTGGGGTGACAGATATGTTTCTCTGTGAATTCCTATTCTCTGGAACAAGCTTCCCATTCATGTGAAGTAGAGTTCCTCCCTAACCCTTTTTATGCACAACTTGGACAAATGAATGGGCAATCAGAAATCTACCTTTGGTCTGGCGCCTATGTCTCTGATGGACAGAGGTAGTAATTAATCTCCCCTTACATAAATCAAAGTTATGGGTCACATTTGGGTTGCACAGCTATACTTAGTAGGGCCCAAGTGGTCATTAGTCTAGTATACAACTATGGACCTATGAAAAAAAAAAATGCTATGAAAGGAACTATCAAGCTAACCAATGTAATTATACACTCAACCTGGCAATACATCTAAAAAGACTGACCGAGGGGACTGGAGGGGGTAGGGTGGCTACTGTAACAGTAATTCATTAGAGCATCTACTATTGCGGCAACTTTACATATACAACTGTCCCATGTTCCACATTTAGATCACTGTTGCAAAAGGAAAATGAATCCAGTTTGTACTGCCTTGTGAAAGTACACACAGAGGATGAAGTTGCTGCCTCTATAAATTCATAGATTCATAGGTGATTACTAGGCTAACAGTCCCTGAGGGCCCATTTTAAGCCAAGCCTTGCTTCCCAAATATATCTGACAGGTTGATAGTTTAAGGTTATTTAATAGGGTAATTTGTAGATGTAGGCATGAGTGAACAAGCATTTACAGGCTGTTTTTATCTATCAGAGACATAGGTGCCAGACACTAGCAGATCTAGGCAAGGATATAACCCAAATAGCTTTGGCTACTGTTGTACTGCTCTGTTAGAACATCTGCATTTCTACCTTGGCATTTTTCTGTAGTTTTTCTCACTTTTAAATATTAAATAATATCATACATCACCATGTCATAAATTATTTCCTCATACTCATAACCAGCTTTAGACACCAGCGAACCCTGCAGCCACCGGGGTCACATCATCCTGGGGAGCCCCAACCACAACAAATTATCTTATTTTGATATTTTGGTACATGTTTGTCAAACCAATAAAAGCTAGTACAGCAATATTGTGCACTTAATAAACCACATCGATAATAATAACACTTATTTATACCTCTCTTAAAAATTCAAAGATATCTCTGGTTATATTAAGAGTGTTTTGTCAAGTAACAGGTGAGGTCATTGTTTCTTTTACTTTTCCTCACAGACCTCAACAGTGTACTAAGAAGGCTAGTATAGCAAGTGTAGAGGCAGTGCACTCTCTAGGAAAAACAAAGTGGAATACATTACTGTAATCATTGTTTTTTTTTTCATTTTCATTATAATCACATATTGGCAACATATACAGCTGGCTGCCTTTCAGGGGTAAGATTGAGGAGTAAGGAGGCATGCAATGTATATGTATAAGAGCAGTCATTTGAAATATGTCTATAGTCATTTAAACCTTTGTTTTCATCCTAATCTAACACCACAGGGATGCGTGTACAGTGACTGTCTTTTTTTTTTTTGGGGGGGGGGGTGGAAAGGCAGGCAGTGTTCCCAGAGAGGATTTGTGTATCCTCATAGCAATTCACTTCTTAGTTTATTGTGAGCTACTATTTTGTAAGCCTTGAACATTAAGCCCTGGGCATAAAGTATGTCTTCCTTGAAGGAGTAAAGTAAGACTGAAATTATTTTCTTATTCACAATTTTTGTTTAGCCCACCATTGAATTAACAAGTTGGGAAAATGCTCTAAAAGGCATCCCAGGGCATCTATTACCCTATGGTTTCTGGAGACCCCATCTTAATTCAGTTATTTCCTAAATGGTTGAACAGCAACACTGCAATTATTTTGTTAATCATAATTTCTGTTCAAGCCATCATTGGATGAAAATGTTGTGTAAAGAAAAAAAAAATAAAATGTACTTCACAGCATATAGAAAGCAATGGTTTCTTGAAAATGCTGAAGATTAAGGCAAAATGTGTGAACAGGAAGGGAAAAAAATAATGTGCATGGTGTTGGGAACCTGAGATGGGGGAAAAAACAAAGATTCACTGAAGGAAGTGTGTGTGTGCATGGGGGTAACAGTAGGTAGTGCCTAGGGCACCATTTCAATTAAGTCCATCCCTGTACCGAGAGTTGTTGCAGTGTATCACAGTTTCTACTAAATGCCAGTATCTGTGAATGTCCATCTGTGAGATAAGCCAACATAGTGTGGTACACAGGCCTATCAGAATGTAAAAGCATTGTAGTTACAAGACAGTCTGAGTCCATGGGTCCAAGTCAGAAGATTGAAAGTTCAAAAGACTGAAAATCAAAAATATTTAAAACTCAAAACATCAAAAACACCCCTCCATGGAAGGAATCTGTGCCCTCCGTGCCCCCTGCTAATTATATATACCAACTCCAAGATCACACAACACTAGAGAATGGCAGCACTGACAGGGTAATATTTAGACTGAACTGTATGGGGGCCACCAACTTGACATTTTTTGGGAGCCCCCAAAAGGCTAACACTGGCCTTGCTTGTATTGTTTAATAATCAGGCTTTCTAAGACCATGATAATAATGTACGTATTTGCTGAAAATGTCTAGCCTTTGCAGACCTACTTTTTTTGCAGTCACTGGTGTTGAATACCTAACTTGCAGAGGTACTGCTGTGGCACAGTGTACCAATGAGCACTCTCTCTCTCTTCCACTCTGATCATATTACCTGAGTGTCTCCCTATATTTGGACTAGAGGTCATCAACTCATATCCCTTGTGAGGTGTTGAATAGTTGGTGGAGAGCACTGGGGCTTGAGAACTGCCATGCTTACAAGCAGAGTTTATAGATTGCTTGTTTTATTTCCTTTGTCCCTTTTGCTCATTTCTCTATTTACATGTTGTGCTTTTTTTCCAAGGATGAACTGAGCAGTGAGATATAGTTATTAGGAGTGGCACTGACAGGGCCCAAGGTGGGAATCACCACTGAGTCTCACCAGTCAGTCTTGTAGGTCTCTACCCAAGTGAGAATGCATGGCCCACTCCTGTCTACCTGTGTCACTCTGCAGGGAAAAAGTAAGTGGGCTTAGACACTTCATTCTTTCCCTGTCCCCTTACCATCCCCACTATCCTGCCAACTCCATGAGTTATGTGAGCCACTATAAAAACTCAGTCTGCCTGTGGCATAGTCATAGCTTTATTCCTCCACACCAAAGGAGCAGGCTTTGACACATATACAGTTAACCTTTGGAAGATTAACTGCAAGAATGTTAATTTTACTGTCCTAATTGTGTGCTTTTGGCATGAATTGTTCATGAGTATTGTCAGTGAACCTGCCCACCTGTTTGGTTAACAAATGTAAAATAATAAAAAAATATATATATACATCTTTGTGCTCCAAGGGATGTTGGACTGCTTTACAGATTTGCCTAAAAGAGGGATAATTGTTGTGATCAAGCTGCTTAATTTTATGACTATATTGCAGTACTGATCCTGATGGTGTACATCTGCAAAATAACAGATTACAGTAGCTCTGTTATATAACACAGCACTAAAGACTGCCATTTACTGTACATTCATCAGCCATGATAATACTGTGCTTGTGGACCAATGCACTAGCTACTTCTTAAAATCTTTCATTCTGAAATACTTTCAATGTTTATCATTAGATAACTGTTGCAGCAGAATGAAGTTACAGGAGACGTATCCTGCTTCTGGTTGCCTTCCTTCCACACTGTATTTACAATGAAGTATGAGAGCAAACATGCATAAAAGGGGATATAGCAGTGACAGAATTCAGAACTTTCTTGCCATTGAAGAGTTCTGTCAGATGTCTCATCTATATTGTCTCTTCAATTTTGGCATCTGGTATATATCTCTGCTTTCTGAGCATATATATATATATACTTGTTAGAGGACCTTCCTTTATTTTTTCACTGAATGTTGTTGTGATTTTTGTTCTTATGTCTGGCAGAAGGGGAAACTGCATGTGTGGTAGACAGATCCTATACAGAATTCCTAAGTGACCTCTATCTTCTCTTGAGGAATCACATGATGTCCATTCATATGATACTTACCTGTTGTTTACCTCAGAGAATATCCATAGTTGGTTGAACAGCTTAAACATTTTCTTCAAAAACTCACATATTCAAGCTTTTGCTCTGGCCTCCATGGCTGCTGTCTTTTCATCGAGCGACCCCCTTCAGGCAATGAAAAACAAGAAAACCATTACGAAGGGTACTGAAGGGGCCTTACTTTCAACCTTGATTTCCATCTGGGACTTACAAATCTGCTGTGCCCATCAGAGGGCCCTTGGACCATTAGTCCAATCTTCCTGACCTCTCAGGTATTACACTACAGGAAGCTGCTAAGGTTCAGGAGTCAGACATGGCCATTAAGACCTAAAGGATGTGTGCCAAGACAAGATAGCATTGTTTTATTTTGTGTGAAGGGTTTGAGAGTATACTCAGGTTCTACTACAGGAGGAAATGGCAGCCTCCTTAATTGTGGTCTCAAAGTCCAAATCATGCAGACACTAATCTGGACACTCCTAAGAAGAAAAAAAAAAATCTCAAAACACCAAGCATCTTTCCCCCCTTCCACACCATTTAACATCAAGGGATCTCAAAATGAATTGTACAATTTTGACAGAGTGTATTTTAGGGATTTTCAATCTATGCAATCCCCATCTTTAGTTTCCTTTCTTTCTAACAAGATAAAGACCCACCCTTCTTCTGAGGAAGAGTTACTCACACTGTGAGGAGGAAGGATTGCATCTCATTTATCCTCTTTGGTTCCTTATGAGTCAGAATCTGAGGAAGATATTTCTTCTCATTCTCCTCTTTAGGAGATTTAATTTTCTGATACTATTTCCAAAATGAAAAATGTAGTTAAATAGGAAGAATGAAAAATATTAACAATACAGAAGGGGTTGCATGACCTCCGCAATGTTGATTCCATCAAATCCCTGGTGGTACCACCAGTTCTTGGGACTTTGAAGGATGCTTTCAGTTCTGTCTACCCTTCTCCTGATGTTTGGCCCCTTGACCCAAGATACCTGACAGACTATAGTGCCTGAGTCCCACAAATACCTCTTCAGAAATTCTCTTGCAGATCCTGCTGTTATTTCCAGTCCCACATCCAGTGAAAAGTATATCAGGGCTTTCAATAAGTATAGCAAGAAGGCCTATACTTTTTCTGTTCGGTCCTTCAGAGCTATAAATCACCATACCTACATGGCAAAATACCTCCTTGCTATGTTTTCATATATGCAACAAATAATTTCTACCCTGTCTGCTTCAGATTTTAAATCTTCCCTTGCTAGCATGCTTTCATCTGCCTCTCAGGTCAGAAAACATGCCATCAACTGTTCTTACGATGCAGTTGACAAAGTTTCTTATGGTGTAGCCATGGATTGTATAGTGCTTACATATGCCTGGATCATTTTACAAAGTTTCCCTGAGGATGTTAAATCCCTGAGTCTCAATGCCCCCTTAAAGAAGAATATTTTTGGCAGCTCCTACTGAGGTCTTACAGCATTAGAAGAAAAGGGCAAGGTAATGCAGGGAGTAAAATCATTTTTTATATCAGTCTTTAAACTTAGGTCAGCTAGACTTTAATTTATAATTTATTAAATATGTTTTAATCTGTTTTTCATTTTCATTTTTAGTTTCTTCTTAAAAAGTGATTCTATTAAGGGTGCATATTTTACTTGCTTTTATATTACCTTGTCGAAATTTTACTGCATCGAAGAAATAAATGTCGAACACAATTGATCAATGCAATAAAATATCGAACGAGGATAAAAAAACAAAAAACAACGAAAAAAACTAAAGGGCGTAGGCAGGGGGGCACCCTGTACCCCCCACACCCCCCACTACTTAAGTATACCAACTCCGAGACTGCACTACATTGAGGTAAACGGAAATCTCCCCCTATGGAGATTTCTGTTTACCTGGCTGATATTCTTCGCTTTCAATATTGTCGTGCCGACAATATCAGATTTGATATCATCAGCTTACGACAATATAATATACATCCTTTTACTTTGGTCTTCAGTAATACAATTATTTTTATTAAGTTATAGACCTACTTCATTATTTAAATTCATATCAAGAAAATTGTTCAGGTAAAATTATAAAGGGCGAATGTTTTAAAAAAAGGTTCATGGTCACTAGAGAGTACCATAATTTAACAATTTAAGGAAAGGACATTTTTATACTATTTATTTATTTATTTATTTATATTTGTTGACCGGGAGTGTCTGACTGGACGTAGGTCCATTTTCAGCCGAGGCCCGGCAAAAAAGCTCCACAGTTAAAATAAACAGACAGTAGTTACACTGGATTATATAGCGATTAACAATTTACATAGCAATTGCTTACAACATATTTACAGATGAAGAACATAGTACATCAGTAGACAACTAGAATCTTTATCTGTGAAGTACATAACAGACATTAACAAATGTTACAATAAGAACTTCCTGCTGTATAATAAGTACTAGGCTATGAGCATCTGAGCTTGCTATAATCAAGGTAGTTAGTGGGGTGGAAAGAAAGGTAGTGGTTGGATGGGGTGGGTGATATTAGAGTGGGAGTTGCAAGAGCATAGCCAGCATGTTTTTAGGTGCACTTTTATTAAAGTTTTAAAGTGGGTGCATGATGGTATGGAGGTAATTGTGGGTGGGAGGGAGTTCCATAATTTGGCTATGGTGCAAGAGAATAGTATTTTAGAAGGTACATAAAGTGTTTTTGGTTGAAATGTTATGTTTTGTAAAACAAAATTAGTTATTATTATTTTTAATCGGTGTAATAAAATATATTTATATATATTTATAAATATTTATGGATTTTATATCATCCCTCTGTTTACTGAGCAAACAGATACATAATATAAAAATCATAAGTAACGGTTACCAAGTATGCAATTATATATAAATATATTAATTTCAAACAAGGTTTTAGATGAACTTTTGATGAAGAGGTAATTTATAGGTACATAATTACTTAACTGATGTTATTCGGTGATTGGTTTTAGCATATAAATGCATGTGGAAGTTTAACTTATTATCTGAAGAAGTCCTAAGTGTAGGACAAAAATGTTGTGATACTGTTAAGCATTTTATGTTTTAGTGTGGGATGTTTTAGTGTGCAGTTTTGTATTAAAGTTATTTTTTTTAATACCTGGGTTATTTGTGCAATTATTCACCTGCTACCTCTATAATGCCAAGTGTTTGCTGCAGTTGTTACAAGCTTTCGAGGGAGCCTGTAATTTGTCGGCACCGCAGTTGCCTCTGGTTAGAGAAGTTTTTTTATGTTACCAGTCCCTAACTATAACAGAAACAATTCCTTTCACCCTGGACGTTTTTCAGAAAATATTTTAAATCAGGGCAGCAAAAGTCAGGAAAGCAGCAATAAAAAAAAAAAAAAAAAAAAAAAAACACGAGAAAGGGACAACAAGAAAAGGGTAAATGGCCCCCAGGGTCTTTCTAATATAAAAAGAGAGAATGACTACCTAAGGTCTCCATTCCCTCCCTCGACTTCCCACACTGGCCAATTCTACTAAGTAGCAAGCAACCTATGTCTTTCTCCCTGACTTTTTGGAAACAAATAACAACTGATGCATGGCTTCTAGAAATATTCAAATGGGGTTGTGGATGGCAGCGGGTGACCATCCCTCTCATTCAGGTGTTTCCCTCTGTCAAAAAAGATCAAACTCGTTTCCTCAGATTCTGTATGAAATGTTAGCTCAATGGGTTATAGAGCCTGTTCCCCCTTCCCAGCAAAGAAAGGGAGTTTCTTCCAGGATTTCTCTGATACCCCCATAAAAGGCACATGGTGATCAATATTGGATCTTTCATTTCTCAATTCCTTTCTAAAACTCCCAAAGTTCAAAATGTTAATCCTACAGTCCCTGTTTACCTGTTGTCCATCTCAGTCCTTTCTAGCAACTCTAAATCTCAAGGATGCATATCATATTTCAGTACAAAACAAATCAAGAGTTATTTAAAATTCTTTCTGCCCCGATTACATTCTCATTTAAATTCTTATCTTTTAGACTTTTCACAGCTTCAGTGGTGTTTAAAAAATGCCTAACTCTAGTAGCTACATTCTGCAGACTTCAAGAAATTCACATTTATCCATGCTGGAAGACTGTCTCAATCTTAACCTGGAGAAATGTTCTCTTATTCCCAGATACAAGTTAACTTTTTGGGGATCTCTTTTGGACACTTTGATAGCACAGAGCAAAAATGTCACACAGACAAACCATATTGTCTTTTGGACACTTCTCTTGTGATGGCCTGTCTCCCTCCAAAAAAAAGGTGCTATGATGCTATATACACACCCATGACCTAATGAGTGACATTATTTGCTGGAGTGAGTGGCACTATCTTCTTAATACCTGTTGTATATCAACCCTTGGCATGTACTGTGGGGATAGGGCCATATTAAGGAAAAATCCCAACAAATCCTCATGACTGCTTAAATGATGGCCCTCTAGGTTAGCTATCACCCTGGTGTATGTTGAACAAATTGTTCAGTTGACTAGGATAGGGTCTGATTGTCAGCAGGCAACAGAGAAAATAGACTCTAAGAAAACAAAGAAAGCCCTTCTTCATTGCTAGGCAACCAGAAAAGTCTGTACTATCTATACTACAAAAAATTTAAAATCTGAATATGTAGAATCTCCAAAGTGGGAGCTCCAAGCACCAGTACAGCCACAACTAATGAAGAGGCTATAGATTAGTGTGTGTACCTTTAAGAGCTTTTCCAGTCCATGGGCACGTGCATTTAAGTACAGAGCAGCACTGATGAAGGCTAATTAAGCAGAAACCAGTTTGCTGTTGTGGTGAAATAAAGCTATGTTTGCTTAGTAAGGAATTGTGCTATTTATTTATCCATTCATCATAGTGTGAAGAGTGCTGGCTTGTGTGTTGGGGTATGTCAGAGATGGGATCCATAGTAAAACTTATTCAATACCACGAGGCACACAGTTACAATTGGAGGAATATACAGAAGAGAATCATCCAAAGCTCAAACGACTCTCAAACAGGTAAAAAAAAAAATTCAGGCCCTAAAACTCATGGAAATGATTTTTTACTCAACGAATATAAAACAAAGCATTCAAAATGTTCAAAACAACTTTCTAATTAAATAAAATGTTCAAAACTACAATATATTGATAAAAAATACACAAAATCCTTATAAGAATGCTTGAAATAACTTCTGAATCACATAACATGTATAAAAAAGAGAAAGTAACTGTATTTTTTCACTGTCTGCTTCTTTTTCTTAACTAAAGTTATTCAAAGTATCTGAAGTGTGCAAATTGTTGGCTAGTGTGTGCAATATATTACACTACAGTTCTTTCACAGAATACGATCATTTCAAAGAGTTTATGGTGCAGTTAAATATTTTTCATGTACCTGGTGTGTGTTTGAACATAATTACAAAGGCATTTTGTTGGCTTGGCAAAAGGATTTCGCAGACCTGGTCCACTTGTATTTGATAATAATGTTGCTGAAAATTAGAGAGTGTTTTAGCAAGAGTATGATATTTTCATACAGGCTGCTTTTTCTGACAAAGACACACATACAAAGGCATTTATTCTGCTTAATTTAGCTGGTTCAGAAGCCATTGAAAGAGAGTGATTTGTCTATGCCCCAGTTGTGTATTCATGGGAGGGAGAAAACTGCTATATTGTTATACTGGATAAAACGCAGGAAGACCTGAGTGCTTAAAATGTAAATTTAGAGAAATGTGCTACCCCCAAACGAATGTTACAGTGGAAAGGTATATATTTTACACAAGAGATCAAAAGCCTGTTGAAACCTTTGAGCATATATACAGTAACTAATTTAAAAAACAATACAAAACGTGCAGTGGTGATCTAAGAGATGAGTTGATAAAAGACAGGCTTGTGTGTAGTATTAAAGATGATGCAGTGAGAAATATTTTGCTTCAAGACAGTGATTTCACTTTGAATAAGGCCATAGAGATTTGTCATATATACACGCTTGCGGAAAAGCACATAAATATGCTTACAAATGAGAAAAGCATGCTTGCAGTGCCTTCCAGTGCTAACGCTGATAGTATGCAGCACAAGGTTAAAAAAAATAGAAGCCTATGGGTATAGTTGCTCCAGAAAAACTCAGAGCAGTTTCAGTAAAATCCAGGGCACACTCAGTAAAGCAGAGGTGTAACTCAGCGAAATCTGTGACAAGCCTCATAGTGGAGGTAGTCATGAGCCCAAGTGAGAGAAGTGCTTAGCTTTCGGTCAGCAGTCCCACACTTAAAAAGTAGAATCATTTTAAAAGGTTCTGCAAATCTAAAGGAGCACATTCTTTTATTAAAAGAGAACATTCAAAGAGGCAAATTGATCAACTAGAAAGCTGCAACCCTACTTTTTATGTTGATGGTGTGTCTGTGCTTGGTGAAACAGTCAATGCAGTAGATTTGTGGGCAAAGAATGAAGTATTTTGTACTCTTCTGATTAATGGGAGACCTGTAGAGCTCAAGGCTGACATTGGTTCAAAGTGCAATGTTCTGTCAGCAGAAGTGTTTGCCAAAGTTAATGCTGGTGAAAAGCTTGATCTGTCAAAGTGTGTGAAGCATGTTGCTTATGGTGGTGAAGAAATTCAAAAAGAAGGCTCAGTAGTGCATTCATGTTACTCTGCTGGGAACAGCTATGACTTGCAATTTTACATAGTCAAAAGGCACGTGCAGTCATTGTTAGGTCTCAGAGACAGTTTGAAAATGGGACTGCTTTAATTTAATAGAGAAGTCTACCATGTAAGCACATGTAACGCGAATTTTGCACAAACAATTTTTACTGACTATGCTGATCTTTCTTAAGACAATTTAGAAAAACTCCCAATTGTGTATTCCACAAAGTTAGGCCAAGAACTAAAAGCAGTCATCAGACCAGCACAGAAAGTTTCAGTAGCCACGCAAGGGCAGAGTCAAAACTGAGCTAGACAGAATTGGAGCATTTAGGAGTAATTTGTCCAGTAGATGAACCAACTGAATGGGTATCCTCCATGGTGGTAGCTCATAAGAAAAGCTCAGATGATACTAGAATATCTATTGATCCAAGAAATTTGAACAAAGCATTAAAACAACCTCATCATCCAATGCGTACAGTCAAAGAAGTTGCTGCTGTTATGCCTAATGCCACTGTTTTTTTCTGTCTTAGATGCAAGTTCATTTTGGCATATTTTGCTTGACCAAAAATCCTTCATTGCTGACAACTTTTAGTACACCATTTGGAAGGATTAGATTTTTAGGAATTCCATTTGGGATAAATTCTGCCAGTGAAGTCTTTCAACATGCGATGGAACAAATTTTTTTGGGCTATCCATGTCCTATGAATATGTAGATGATATTATTGTAGGAGGCAATGGTGAAGTCGAACATGACAGAAACCTTAGGAAAGTTCCAGAACATGCTCATGAGATGAAATTTAAGCTGAGTCCTCAGAAATGCAAATTCAGGCTACAATAAATTACTTATGTAGGTCATTTATTTACCAGATCAGGCTTACTGCAAGAACCTTCCAAGCAAAGTACAATTCCTGAGATGTCAGCTCCAGGCAATGCCACTTCTTTACAACATTTCCTTGGCATGGTCAGTTATTTGGGCAAGTTCATTCCAGATTTTAGTGAGGTTTCAGCACCACTAAGAGAGCTGACATACAAAGATGTAATATGGTTCTGGTTGGAAAACTACCAAAGAGCATTCAATGTCCTGAAACAGAAAATTGCCAATCCACCCACCTTAAGATATTATGATGTTCACAAACCTGTAACTCTTTCTTATGATACCTCAAAGTTTGGTCTCTCTTCAAGATGGTAGTCCAGTAGCCTATGTGTCCAGAACTCTAACCGAAACTGAGATGCAGCATGCTGAGATAGAGAAAGAGCTCTTGACAATTGTGTTTATATGTTCGAAGTTTCATGGCTGACCAATTCAAATCGAAACTGAAAACCAATATTTGGTCACCATTTTGAAAAAGCCAATGTACACAGTTTCCGTGAGATTGCAATGCATGATGTTAAAAATGCAAAAGTACAATTTGCACGTGGTTTACAGAAAAGGCAATCTTCTTTATCTTGCCGATACCTTATCTAGATCACCCAGGAAACCCACTGAACAGCATGAAAATGAGAAAACTGATTTTGACATCATGGAAGTGAGAAATTTGTTTTCCACATGCCTTGACGAGCTTAGAACTTACACACCTTTAGATCCAATTTTCTAGAAGCTCAACCATTTTATCAGTTGAGGATAGCCATCAAAACAATCTTGTTTACCACTAGAAGTGCAGCAGTATTTTCCTTACAGAAATGAGATTTTGATGAAAGATGGTATCATCATGAAAGGTCCAAGGTCCAAAAGTGATTGTTCCAAAATCCTTGCAACAAGAGTATATTCAGCTCTTGCATCGTGGCCACCCAGGAACTGATTCTACCAAAAGAAGGTGGGAGGACTAATGTTTTGGCCTTCTATGTCAAAAGACATTGAGAAAGAACTTTGGTATTAGTACACTCTTATTCAGCTTGGTTTGAGATTATCCCACTTTCTAATTTTGTGTCCAGTGCTGTCATTACTAAGTTGAAGAGACATTTTTCTGTCAATGGTAGTCCGCACAAACTCATTTCTGACAATGGTACACAGTTGACAAATCAATAGCCCAAGAAATTTGCCTAAACGTGGGACACTGTTCATATTACGAGTAGTCCTGAATACCCACAGTCAAACAGCTTGACCAAATGTGCAGTTCAGAGTGCAAACCAGCTGATGGAGAAATCTAAACGAGACAATACTGATGTTTGTCTAAATCTGCTTAATCTCACTACCAGTCAGTAAGAATTTGCTGATTCCAAGTGCTAAAAACAACAAAACAGTAAAAGCGCAATTCCTAAAGAAGTGTTTGTTCCAAAAGTCCTACTATGACAAAACCAGCAAGCCTCTGAATCCATTGAAAGAAGGAGAGATAGTGAGGATGCAGACAGAGAAAGGATTTGACTGAATAGGACCTGTGAAACATTTGTGTTGTGTTGTGAGAACGTACATCATTGAGTCACAAGAGATGGATTTCAGGTGGAATTGGAAGCATTTACTACCAGTCTCCAAGCCAGTGTTACAGCACCTTGCCTGTAATAGAGACTCTAATTCTCAGAGTGATTTGTCTAATGTTCTTGTTCCAGGGAACATTACATTGTCTGTTCCTGAAAGTATCCTTGAAAATCCTCAAGAAGAACATTCTTCAGTGACTGTCCTTGTTGCTAAACCCAGTTCTTATCATTACATTATGAGGTTAGGTCATACCTCAAGACCTAATCCCAAATACGCAGCAACCTGGACATGATTGTTTTTGTTTGTATATAGCTGTATAATTTGCATGCTCATTTAATTGTCATTTTTCATCCGTATAGCAGAGTAGTCAAAGAGGGAGGATGTAGGTCAGAATGTGTGCGTACCTTTAGGAGCCATTACAGTCTGTGGGCACATGCATATAAGTAAAGAGCAGGTGCAAGCAAGACTGCTGAGGTATAAGCGTGCATGTGTGTAGTAGTCAGTCAGTTTAAGTTTAATGTTCCATGTGTTTGTGTGTAATAAATGACTTAAATGAACACCCAGCCTCATCGTCTTATTTGAATACACAAGATGAGCAACAGAGGCATAGCATGTGCCTGGTATACTAGAAAAAAATGCCTACTATACCTACCCTAGAAGGGGAAATGCATGCTTGGTAGAGAGGTACAGCTACCTCTTATGAAGAGC
>NC_056732.1:1149996204-1150026204 GCF_019279795.1 Protopterus annectens | reverse complement strand
ACTAGGCTATCTGCCCAAGGGCATTTATAAGCCTAGCCCATAGTTATGTGGCTTTCGCCACCCCTTTAGTTTGAATAAAAACTATGCCTATCATTTTTCTGTGCCTCTGTCAAGCAGTGACACTGAAGTAATCCCTGGGGTATATCTGCGATCTCCCATCCATTGGTCAAGATTCCTCTTGAACAAGGCCAGCGAGGTGCTCTGCCTCACATGTACCGGGATTTTGTTCCACAGCATAGGGAGTCTCTGGGTGATGAATCTGTCCCTCCAGCACGTTCTATTTATAACCGTGTCAAGGTTTAAGTCTCCCGCCCTTGTGGTTCTGAGGGATCTAGATTTTTTGAGGTGAAGCATATTCATCAAATCTGGGTTTGACATGGCCTTATATGTCAGGCACAGGTCACCTCTGAGCAAGCGGTATGAGACTGAATAGAGCTGGAGTTCTTTCAGTCGGGCAGCATAAGACATATTTTTGAGACCCTTTATCCTTTTGGTGAGGAACTTTTGGGGCCTTTCAAGCTGCAGCAGGTGTCTGGTCAGATACATTCCGAACGGGCATTGTACTCAATCATAAGTCTAATGAGTGATGAGTACAGGGGACGATGACCTCCCTTGATCTAGATGTGAATCCCTTCATGATCAGGTGGGCGATATAGAAGGTTTTCCTAACTACTTTAGCAACATGAGTGTCAAACGAAGGCTACTGTCAACTTGGGTCCCCAGATCCCTGATGACTTTTTCTGTGCTCAGTGGATTGCCACCTATATGGTAGCTAGGGGTAACCTTGTTTTTCCCGAAGGGTATGACTATGCATTTTTGGCGTTTAACTTCAGGCCATGGCTCTGGCACCAGTTATCTGTTTCTGTGAGGCCCTTCTGGAGGATATCTGTGTCAGATGTGTTTTCGACTATGGCCCAGTTTGCAGTCATCTGCAAACTTTGTCAGCCATAACCCTCCTGTGTTTGCTTGTACTTCAGAAAAGTAGATGCCGAACAAGAGTGGACCCAGGACTGAGCCCTGTGGGACACCACTTGTGACAGGCTTTGAGTCTGACATGGCTCCAGCAACTCTGACCCTGTGGGTTCTGTCACTTAGCCAGTTTGCAACCCATCTTGTGATGTATGGGTTTACATTCAAGCTGATGAGTTTTTCGATGATACCTGAGTGGGGTATTGTGTCAAGGCCTTTGCCAGGTCGAGGTAGGCTGTATGGACTGCCTTTCCTCATCAATGGCCTTGGTGACTGTCTCGAAAAAGTCAACCAAGTTTAAGAGGCAGGATCTGCCTTTGACAAAGCCAAACTAGGTTGGATCCAAAGTCTGCAAGTTCCCTATGTCTTTATTTATGAGTTCCATTATGATCCTCTCCATGGCTTTGCAGATAAGGCTTGTCAAGCTAATGGGCGGTAATTTCCAGGGTCTGTGGAGGCACCGCCCTTATGAAGTGGGACCACAGTCGCGTCGCCACTCCTTGGGTAATGATCCTGAGGTGAGGCTAAGATTAAACAGCTGTCCTAACTGTGGGTTTAATTCCTCGTTGAGTTCATGAAGCATACAGCCGGGGACACCATCCGGTCCCATGGATGCTGTGTTTTTTGCATTAGTGAGGGCAGTTCTCACCTGGGCGTTGGAGGTGTTTGGGGGCTACAATCCTCTGGAATAGATATCTCTCCTTTTGGGGAGGGGGAGTTTGCACTGAACCTGTCAGCCAGTATGTTAGCAATGTGTGTAGGTTCAGTAATTTTCACATCATTTTGAACTAATTCTGAGCATATCTGGGAGTTTCCTCCTAGGTTTCTAACATAGCTAAAGAAGGCCTTATGATTGTCTTTAGAGTCCTTGGCGATTTTTCTCTCAAAATTTGCCTTGGATGATTTTATGAGAGCTCTTAGTTTTTACTTATAATGATCAAAGGTGTCTTACCTTTCAAGGATTTTGCTCTATCTTGTAGTAGCTTCCTCCTTTTGTTGTAGAGCTTGTTTATGGCTGGGGTCCACCAGACTGGACGCTTGCCTTTGGTACAGAGAGTCTTAGTTTTGTTTGGGATTGCCTGATCCATGCAGTCCTGTAGGTGCTGGTAGAAGGCATTTGTAAGTGATTCAGCGGTTTGAGTAATGTTTACCACTGGCTCAGGGGCCTTAAAGGAGACCACACTAGTTTTAGAAGTGTGAAATCGGCTTTTGAGAAGTTTTCCACTGTGGTCTTTTTGTTTCAGGTGGGGGCGGGATGAGGACCTCCAGCAAGATTAGTTTATGATCTGATCTCACCAGTGAGGGGTATACTTCCAGTGTTGAACATTTTGATCCCATGTTCGTGATGATGAGATCAAGTATGTTTTCTCCTCTTGTGGGGATGGTGACTAGTTGTTCCATGGCATTTGAGTTTATGAACTCCAGGAATCTTTGGGTTAGAGTGTTCGGGCTTGAGTAGTGTTCCCAGTCTATATTAGGGTGGTTGAAGTCACCTAGTATGATGGTGTTTGGAGATACATTTATCCCCTCCAATGTTTTCAGGAAGGCCATGTGAGGTTCCTGAGTTTGAGAGGGTGGCCTGTAACATGCTACAAATTGCAGAGCAGTCTTGCCTATGGTTAATTGCACCTGGATGGTCTCCGATGCATCGTGCGTTGCCACCAACCTTGAGGTGTGGGTGTCCTTTATGAATATGGACACCCCCCCTCCTTTCTTGGTGTTGTCCGGATTTTGGGGCCGGAACGCATGATATGAGGTGAAACCTGTTAGTGCTGGGGTGCTCTCAGGAGCCTTGAACCAGGTTTCTGTCACAGCACAGACATCGATGTTCTCCATATTGAGAAGGGCCTCGAGTGCGTGCATCTTGAGAGTGAGACGTCTGGCATTGAGCAGCATTACCCTTAGTTTTTTTCCTTTTTGGTGTTCTAGGGTGGTAGGTTTAGAATTTGAGCCTTGCCTAAAAAAGGCACTATGGGAGTGGCAAGAGCCTTTGCCAATATCCGGAAGCCCAGGGGAGACAGGTGCAAGCCGTCCCTTGTGAAGCAGCGTGGCTTGTCCAGCATGTCATCCCAGGCAGACAGACATTGGATCCCCTTTGAATGACACCAGAATTTAAGCCAATTATTAAAGCTGATCATCTTATCACTGTATTGTGGCATCATTCTAGGTGAAGGTAGGATACTGCTCAAGGTCAGGGTCATACCTGCCTGGGCTACATAATCAGAGAGCTCCTTGATGTCCCTTTTCATGTAGTCCAAGGAGGTACGTCTCAGGTCGTTGACACCAGCGTGGACAATGACTGAGTTGTACTTGTACCTGCTGTTGAGAGACCTGAGTGCTTGCGTTATGTGGCGGATTCTAGCGCCCGACAGGCAGCTTACTGTGACCTTCTCCTTACTCAGTCTGGTGAGCGGGACGTCAGTGTGTCTGACTATGGAATCACCAATGACAAGTGTGTCTGGCATTTTGTTTGGCCTTAAGGGCTATGACTGTTTGACACTCTGACTGTGTGGTCTATGTGTTGCATGTGTTGGGTCGTGAGGTGGTAGTTGTTTGGGTGTCTGCTTTGGTGGCCTCTGCTGTTTTGGTAAATTTTTGATCAGAGCCTCCGAGTATGTCTTTGTGTGAGTATGTGTATGATTTGAAGTTGTGATGGTACCATGTGTGACTGGGTATGTATTGTGTGTGGTTACCTTCTCCTCCTGTCTGGTCTTGCCAGTCCTATGTTGAGAGAGCTCAGCCTCCAGTTTGGCCGTATAGTTGCATCTCTCGCATGTATTTGTGTTTTGTGGGAGGAGGAGAGGATTGTCTGTGTACATGAGGCAATTGTAACATTGCCTCAATATTCCCAGGTTCACCAGTTGTTTAAACCTGAATATTTACAGGAAATCATTCTGCACTGCCAGAAGTAGATGCAACACAACTGATGGTAATAATTGGGTAAGAGGTGGCTGACAGAAACTGTGACTTTTTATAAAGAGTTCAACATAAATAAATGGTACACATTTTTATTAAGTTAAATAAAAATTTTAATTAATCGGGGAGGATAGCAGCTGGTTAGTAAATTTAATGCTTTCTTTTGACCTGGTACACTCTGAAGCCTGGTTTAATAGAATGTGGTGAAGTTTTAACACAGATGTGTGGACTTGATATTTACTGTGTGTTCTACTGGGGCTCCATTTCCAGCCTATGTAAACCTTCCCACATACTTTCTCTTTTATATGTATGTTTTTTACTAGCTGAGAATGAATAAATTAATCTGATGTAAGGTGGTCTCACCCTTATGAGATTAAGGAATTCAAACACATTAAAAAGGAAAAGAAATGCTACACTAACTTTTTTTACATTTTCTTTGAATTTCTTACAATTTTATTGGTAAATATTACGGTGAGACACAGTTCAGTTTAATATAGACCAAAGTTAAGAAATAATGAAATTTTTTAAAAATCCACACAGATAGCTTTTTCTTCTGGCTCTATGTTTTTTAAGTAAACTCCAAAAAATAAGTCATACATATAAGTAACTTCCACGGCAGATGAGTCAACAAAGATACAGGCACAATCTTCTCTGTAAAAGTGAGAGCAAGAAACAATTCCTCCAAGTGCAGCACACCTGATATGTAGATAAAGTAGTAAGGAAACCTCAGTGCCCAGAAATGGAAAAGTCTATCTTTAATAACTGACTACAATCTGAAATTAATATTACAGTGATGGCAAATATTGAAGATGCTGTATGAGTATACCCACGTGTGCAGTCACACGTGCACACACGTGCACACACATACACACACACACACACACACACACACACACACACACACACACACACACACACACACACACACACGTACACATACTGCTAAATGTATTTAAAATAGCAGGTCTATAACTCTAAACACCATTGCAGCACTTGTTTACTCACTCCCTGATACTTTATCCCTTTCAGTGCTGTGCTCACTTACGCACGTTACACATAATGAATGAATGAATGAAAAAAATAAATAAAATAAGAACCAAAACATTAGGCAAGTCCTCAAGTATAGATATCTGCTGTTTGGCAATAAGCTCAAATTGTTATGAGCAGTTTCCCAAAATGACATGTACATTAAAACAAAATGGCTGGGATTCATATGCATACACTACAACCCTGCATAGCGATAAGTATAAAACATCTCATAGTGAATTGCAACTCAGATCTGTTAAGATATGGAGCAGGCCTTGCACAGTTCTTGTAGTCCGAGAAATAGACTGTATGGTAAACTCATGGAGATGTGTTGTAGGGAGAAAAGTCATTAGACACATGCAGTGGATGTGCTGTGCTTGCAGAGTGAACATAATCAAATTGTCCAGTAACATAGATAAGGCTGGCAAGCATGCCTGAGCATTCCTGAGGCTGGGCCCATTTATGCACACTCTGAGGTTCTGCACCACTTCCACATGCACAATATCCAAGAACACAAAGAGGGCTAGCATAGCAAAGCAGCAACCCAGTTCATAATACTAATGGGGAAGAAAGAGAAAACACTAAGTAGGAAAAGGGGAAACAGAAAAAAGAGGAGAATGCACAAGAAAAGCCATAAGGAATAACAGGTTGTGGGGGAAGAAGTGATTTCTTTTGCTCTTTTTTTCTTTTTTGTGAGAAAGAGTCTCATTCTTACTGAAAAAGAAGATGAAGGGTAGCTGGGGAAGACAGTGTAGAATGGCTGTCAGAGGGACAGAGGGAGAAGGACGGGTAGCAGGGGAAGGCAAACAAAGAAACATAAAACTCAGATAAATGAAGATTGACACAAAATATAGGGATAACACTGCACTGACAAAGAGATACCTGATAATAGGGAGGATAAGGAAGGGAAACACCTGAATGGGGGATAGGGCAGGGTACATGGTAGATGCAGGTCTGACCCAGAGGTTAACCCTCAGAAACACCAGTCACCTCCGTGGCTGATATCTTTCACATGTGCCTCCTGTGGCCCAATAGTCAGAGTCTCCTCATTGTATAATTCAATCAGGCATGCCATTAGGTGCTTCGTGACAGTGAGGTGGTCATCAAACTGTTGCACATCTCAGATGACATCAGGAACCCAAAATTGCTGCTGAGAGACAACAGGTGGCTCTTTTGGGCCACTATCACAGTCACAGCAGCACATTTTATGGAGGAAGGCTGTACAAATCACTACAGGGTTCAATATACTGAAGCAGAAAAGCATGTCTTGAAAACATGCCCCTCACTACAATTTGTTCAGGAAAGGAGTGGAATGGTCACAGCACTGCAGGTGATAGGTAAGTGACAATAGGATGAGAGGAGTGGATCAGTGCACATACCTACAGGACATTCAAAGCAGGTCATTCACACACATGGGCCAACATGTGTAACTTTTTGGTGTGCATTTCTTAGCATTCATTCCTAGGCATTTACTACCCTAACAACCACAAGGACTTTTTTAAGTCTAGCCATGCATCACAATCTCTAACAACTTCTGTTTGATAAGTGTAAGTAGGCACTTGGAAGATTAAGCATTTACAAGCAGGGGCCTAGGAGGTGAACCATTTACAAGATGACTGTGCCCATTAGAGACATAGGTGCCAAACCAGATATGAATTTCCTGTTCCCCATCCAATTGTCCAAGTTATACTGCTTCACATGGATGGGGTGCCTGTTCCAGAGAAGGGGTAGTCTCCGGGATACATACCTGTCTCTCCAGCAGGTCCTATTTATATCACAGGCCATGTTTAAGTCTTTAGAATGGGTACTTCTGGTACTGTTTGTTTTGCAGATATGCAAGAGGTCCATAAGGGTGGGGTCTGACAATGCCTTGCATGTCAGATTTAGCTCTCCCCCTCAACAGCCTGTAGGAGACAGAATACAGGGACAGGGCCTTGAGGCACTCTGCACAGGTCATGTTACCTATGCCTTGTATTCTTTTAGTGATTTAGCCCACAACAAAGACCATGGCTGAAAGGTTCACCAACCAGACGACAGAATGCTTCTACAGGCCCTTCTTGCACATGATATATGCAGCCTGAACAAAGCTAATATAGACATGATTTACTAAGACTATGTGTGTCAGGACCTTGTGTAGAACATCAGTACTGTAGACAGCCGTAATAGGACTCTACAACAAGTGCATTAAGGGTTAAAAAAATGATATTGTTTGCCAAGGACGTGTTCACCGCAGTAGATAGACCTCAAACACTGACATTGCTTATAAAAGTGGGGGAGCTCCTGGCATCGCTGTGTGAGGTTGGGGATTGGACATTCATGTCGAGTGGTGGCTTGGGTGTGGGAGCTGTACTAGTAATGACCACATGCTTGTCTGGAAGGGACACACCAGGTTAGTAATAGCAGAAATATTTACATATTGTACAGTGGACTGCATGCGTGTTGTCTTTTTCAACAAATTGATTCTGCATACCTATCCTCCAAGTATCCTTAGGTTGCAAGTACAACACCCTGCACAACAAGGTGTGTGTGTCTGTGTGTCTGTGTGTCCATATACAATGCTTTACACATTTTGTGTCATCTGCTAGTATGCTTGTCATGGGGGGTAGGTATATACTTCAATGTTTCCACTGTTATCTTGTCTTTATGATTTTGCAAGTTCTACCAGTGGAGGGGCCAGCCCAATGCGACAACACTTGCCTGATGTCATCAGGTCACCTATGACTGTTGCTTCTGCCAGTGTGCACATGTCATAGTCTGACTACAGATTGGCAGTGTCAGTAACACCTACATGGAAGGGCTCACACAAATCTTCCATATATTATACCTTGTGGAGGGAAAGGCCAACCCCCCCCCCCCCAAATTCAACAGTGTTTCACAGCTGCCCTGTAACTTTAAACCCCATCCATTTCCCACAAGAATTTCCAGACAGATGACGTCTGTGAGTTGTACTGCTTTGACATGTACATACACCCCCAAAGGGAAGAAAGTGGTGGTCTCTGGCATGGTTGAGTCTAGGTCTGTCCCTAAGTTGGGTGCAGTGCTTGGCAATAATAACTGGATATGCAGGCCATTGATCCCATTCATGCACCCTATTTGCTCTTGCTCTTATACATAGCTATAGCATATCACAGTGCCTGGTTTTTGGTCATTCTCTCCTCCCTCTTTTTCTCCTCCTCCTACTGTTCCATCCACCAACCCACTTCTATTTAAACAGCAGCACCTTAATTTATTCTACTGATCACCCCTTTTTTTAAAGTTTCAAACCTACTTTTCTCTACCACAACTTCATTATGCTGCCTTTCACTTACAATCTCTATTTCTGCTATCTATTCTTGCCAGTCGTATCATACTCCATTGTTCCCAACCTCACGTTCACCTCCAGAACACTAAACCATAATTGTAAATTATCTCCCAAAACCCTGCTATAGCACCCAGCCAACACTTTATCTCATCCTATACTTTCTTTAATTACAAATACACCAAAGAAGAACCAGCACTACACACAGATAATATCAAGGTGAAAACTATAAATAAATAAATAAATAAATATATATATACACACACACACACACACACACACACACACACACACACACACACACACAGATTCACTATACAATCTCGAAATACTGAAATGTCGAATTTCACTATTTCAAGACTGAATAGTCGAAAAACCACCTACACGAAAAACCACAATCATGAATACTACAACCGCAACCATTCACACACACACACACACACAAACCAGGACATAATCACACACACATACACCTAACTAAACAAACATAATAACACACACAAACACACTTAACCTACTGCGCCCCCCACAACCACCTACTTATATATTCTAACTCCGAGGTTGCACTAAACACACAAACACAACAAACATCGCCGCACACAATTACACACACTAAAATCCCTACCCATTATCCTCAAATGCACAACACTTACCTGAAACCCTAGATAAATCCACAAACCGCACCATATCATGAAAGCGACACCACAATAGCAGCAGATTCGACATTTGCGGATTCGGCATAGTGTAGTTTCGGTTAACTGCACTTTCCACTATTCAGTCTCGACGTACTGAATTTTGACATTTCAGTACGTTGAGATTGTCTAGTGTATACACACACACACACACACATATATGTCTATATATATATATATATATATATATATATATATATATATAGATAGATATATATATATAGATATTTATATTTATATATATGAATATATATATATATATATATATATATATATATACATATATATATGTGTATATTGTGTGTGTGTGTGTGTGTGTGTGTGTGTGTGTGTGTGTGTATATACATATATATATATATATATATATATATATATATATATATATATATATATATATATATATATATATATATATATATATATATATATACATATACACACACACCTCTCATCGAAGCTTGTTCTTGATATATATTGTAATCCTGGCCCCTATCTCCACATTTGCAGCTCTCCCATCTCAACTACCCCTAGTACTCCTCTTCCACTCAGCCAGGGTAATACTCTACATTTGATTAACTTAAAACTTTGGAGCATCTACAATAAACTACCACAGTTGCATGCTTATATAGGGTGGCTTAATGGCTAAGGTGTTTGCCTTACAAACACAAGGTGCAGGGTTTGAGTCTCACAAGGGATAATTGGCTAGGCTTAAAATGGCTCGCAAGGGCAGTTAGCTTAGTACTAAACTATGAACTATGAACTATACACACTGGACACACTAACAGCCACAGAAAAATGGTTAATACCAGGTACAAAAGATCAGGAAATTCTTCCCACCCCTGCTAAAACATTATTAGAAATGAGAGACAGCATAAGAAAGCTTGTGGTGTGGCTAAGATGAACAATAAATGCCTTGAACTCACAACATTAGACTGGATCCAATGCAATAATTGGGAGTGGACATTAGACTGGATCCAATGCAGTAATAGGGAGTCTACATTAAACTGGTTCCAATGCAGTAATAGGGAGTGTACATTAGACTGGATTCAATGCAGTAATAGGGAGTCTACATTAGACTGGTTCCAATGCAGTAATAGGGAGTCTACATTAGAATGGGTCCAATGCAGTTACAGGGAGTCTACATTAGACTGTCTCTAATGCAGTAATAGGGAGTGTACATTAGAATGGGTCAAAGGCAGTAATAGGGAGTCTACATTAGACTTTGTCCAATGCAATAATAGGGAGTATACATTAAACTGGATCCAATGTACTAATAGGGAGTCTACATTAGACTGGATCCAATGCAGTAATAGGGAGTCTACATTAGACTAGATCCAATGCAGTTTTAGGGGGTGTACATTAGAATGGGTCAAATGTGATAATAGGGAGTCTACATTAGACTGGATCCAATGCAGTAATAGGGAGTCTACATTAGACTGGTTCCAATGCAGTTTTAAGGGGTGTACATTAGAATGGGTCAAATGTGATAACAGGGAGTCTACATTAGACTGGATCCAATGCAGTAATAGGAAGTCCACATTAGACTGGTTCCAAAGCAGTAATACAGAGTCTACATTAGATTGTTTCTAATGCAGTAATAGGGAGTCTACATTAGAATGGGTCAAATGCAGTAATAGGGAGTCTACATTAGACCGGATCCAATGCAGTAATAGGAAGTCTGCATTAGACTGGTTCCAAAGCAGTAATACAGAGTCTACATTAGACTGTTTCTAATGCAGTAATAGGAAGTCTACATTAGAATTGATCCAATGCAGTACTAGGGAGTCAACATTAGACTGGATCCAATGCAGTAATAGGAAGTCTACATTAGACTAGTTCCAATGCAGTAATAGGGAGTCTACATTAGAATGGTTCAAATGCAGTAATAGGGAGTCTACATTAGATTGGTTCCAATGCAGTAATAGGGAGTCTACATTAGACTGGATCCAATGCAGTAATAGAAGTGTACATTAGACTGGTTCCAACGCAGTAATAGGCAGTCAACATTAGAATGGGTCAAATGCAGAGTCTACATTAGACTTGATCCAATGCAGTAATAGGGAGTCTACATTAGACTGGTTTAAATGCAGTAATAGGGTATTTACATTAGACTGGATCCTCTCCACCACCTCTAATAAAATGAGCCCTGCTGGCTGTGCACCCAACATCAGTTTTCATCTACAGAACTTTGCCATGAGACAATCTAATCATGCACATAAAGACAAAATCTATAATAATGTCTGCACATTCTCCTCCTTCAATAATGACAATCTCCATTAGCTATTTCAACAAATACAACTGATATTCTAAAATACTTACCCCCATATGACTCTGTAATTCAATTCCTTAAGATACTAAATGGACTAGCTCCCATCAGATCTAAATGAATCAAATCCAGCCCGTCCCATAGCTCACAAATGAAACCAGGCAACTCCTGCCAAACAGAGATAGAGCCAGGAATGCTTGGTTTACTGACAAAATACTAAAACATCGCAATATTTTAGACAGTTTAAGAACCTTTCTAAATAAAAATCAGATCAGACAAAACTAAAAACTTTTCTATGCTCCAAGACAACATCAACAGAATCCAAAACTTTTCTAAAATGCAGTCAAAAGGCTATTATACCCAGGCCAAACGACAACTACTTCACCAACTACCACCAACAGCTCTGTCTCTGTAGCTTCCTAATTCAATACACATTTCATACACTCTGCCATCTTCCTGCTTAACAAACTGTCTACCAGCCTCACTATCCCAAGCAGTACTAATCACCACCAAAATCCTTTCACCCCCAACCAGTATCTACCTCTTCTATCAAAAAGCACCTCCTAAATGTAAAAAGATTCCATACCAGCTGCTGACAACCTGCCACCAGAATATCTCAGAATTGTTGCAGATGGTATAGCAAACCCTGTATCTATATTCATAACCCAATCAGTTATAGAAAGATATATCTCTTGCTATTTCAAAAAAATCCTACATCATCATACCTCTACATAAATGGGGTTTGTCCACCGACCTATACACAAAATGCATTCATTCACAAGTCCTTTCCTGTCTTTACACTAACAATCTCCTCTCTAGTACTCAGCATGGTTTCTGACTGGACCACAGCACCACTACTGCTTTGCTCATTTTTACCAAAATCATAAACTCTAATGTAAACTCCAACAACTTTAGTATCCTCCCTCTTCTTAGAGATGTCAAAAGCATTTGACACAGTTTCACACCAATACCTGTTTCATGAACTGTTCTCCCTAGGACTCTTCCATTCATCCCTTAGCTAGTTCCACAGCTATCCCACCAACAGACATGAGGTTGTAAAACAGAAATGAGATATTTCCCCCTTTCTGTCTGTCTCTGTTGGCATACCTCAGAATCTATTTTAAGCCCTTTAATATTCAACGTATTCATTAATAAATATCACAAAGCTACCAAAGAAGCCTCCATACTACAATATGCAGACGATCTATGCTCATATGCTCTGCACCAAGTCTACTGCTACTTCACAAGATGACCCAGGACTCCTTTTCCTCAGTTGAGGCCTAGCAATATGACTACCAACTACTTTTAAATACTATAAAAAAGAAATCAATGCTGTTATTAGCCAAATCTCTGTCAGCACAGAGACAATCCATCAATATCACAACAGCAAATAATACCTCAGCTGAAATAGTTTCCATCACAAAGCTTCTTGGTGTCTTAATTGATCATAACTTAAAATATGATCACCACATCACTCAAGACATCAAGGAAACTCAGCAAAAGTTGGGCTTTCTGTACATAAGCAAACCCTTTCTCCCAACTACTCTCAGGATTCTTTAGCAAAATCTTTTCTTCCGTCACTCCTTTATGCAGTACCCATCCTGAGTAACTTTCATGCCACCTTAACATATAAACTAGTTTGTAGCCAACTTACCAAACCATTCACACCCCTGCCTAGTACTAAAGCACCTACACTGGCTCAAATTACCTAATTACCTCACTTTCTTCCATCTGCTTAGTGTCCACAAAATAATACACAAACTCGACAACTGCCCTTCACTACAAAACATCCTCAAACATTACTACCCCTAATAGGAATCTCTGGTCTCAGAACAAATACCCCCTGACCAGGACCAAGCCTCATAACACTGCAGGTGACATACTTAATTCAACATATGTTGCTAAGCACTGGAAATCCAACCCACCCACCCTAAAACAAGGCAACCTTACCATACAATCCAGACACAACCTAAAACATCTAAATTCCTCATGTCTACGGTCATGGTCCTACTGGACTAAACCCACTTTTCTTTCTCTTTCCCTTCCATTACCAGTCTCTCTATCAATCACCCTGACTCTTTCACCCTTCTTATCCCTGTTTCTCTTTCATCCCCACTACTGCTCCCCCAAATAACTTATATCCATAATCTTCTCCTACTAATACACCCTCCTTACCAACCTCATCATCTTACCTAGTTACTGTTATCTCAACCTCAAAACTTTTTATACTAGTTTTTCTTGAATATTTCTTCTTATATCCTTCCTCCTCCTTCACTGTTTTCTGCTCCAGTGACAGCCCACCTCATTATTTTCAGTATATGTATATTGATATTATGTGCATTATCATTGCTCTTGTATCTCCAGCTAATGGAGCATGTTAACATGTCTTTGACTTATGTAAAATAATATAATTTCTAAAGTACATGACAAACATCTTTACTGTTTGTCTCAATACTGCATGCAAAGCAATACTTAAAATGTTTCATTTTTATTGTTGATCATTGTAAATATATAGGTTCATTGGTTCATAGGTGTGTACTAGGCTAATGGCCCTGGAGCCCTTTACAAGCCTAGCCGTTAGAAGTGCCCTGTCATTGTGCCACCCGATGTCAATTCCCAGTGCCTCTATCAAGCAGAGCCACTGGAGTGATCTCCAGGGTGAACTTTCTATTTTTCATCCACTCATCAAGATTTCTCTTGAAGAGGGCCAGTGAGGTGCTCTGCTTGACATGTATGGGAAGCCTATTCCAGAGCATGGGCATTCTCTAAGTTATGAACCTGTCCCTCCAGCATGTTCTGTTGATTGTGGTAATGAGGTTGAGGTCTCTGGAGCCTGTGGTGCGCAGGTTTTGGGATTTCTTTACATGTAGCATTTCTAACAGAGCTGGGTCAGACATGGCTTTGTAAGTCAAACAGAGATTGCCTCTTAGTAGACGATATGAGATAAAGAATAGCTGGAGTTTTTTGAGTCTGTCCATGTAGGACATGTGTTTAAGGCCTAGGATCCTCTTTGTGAGGTACTTTTGTGGCCTCTCCAGCTGTTGCAGGTGTCTAGTGAGGTACATGCCAAATGGGGCATTACATTCTATGATTGGTCTATTGAGAGAAGAGTAGAGAAAAATTATGACCTCTTTCTTCCTGGATGCAAAACCCTTGGTAATGAGATGTGCCACATAGGACTTTCTGACCACAGTGGCAATGTGGTGGTCAAAGGTCATATTTTATATGGAGCCTTACTCCAGAGGCCTCTGCTGAAAACAGGACTTGTGCCCAGTTGGACTTTCTGGGTAAACAGAAAACAATAAATACATGCATGCATGCATGCATGCATAAATAAATAAACACCTGCATGACTTACAGCACTTACATAGAGTATAGGGACAGCACTTACATAGAGCATAGGGACAGGACCAAATCATGCTGCTCAGGTCAGGCAGCAAACACTACATCCATTGGAGTTTTCATGCCCCATGGTTTAGCCAAACTCTGCATGCCAAGCTGTCTCAGGCCATGAGACAGACCGGATGCAAAATAGCCTATCACAAGCTGAGCATACATAGATGAGCTAGACTGTTCCTCAGAAAGCATCACTGTCAGCTCTGGTCAATGAAACCACACTCCTGGATGTGGCTGAGCTAATGCTTGTTGCCACCGATTTTCAATGGGTTCCATCCCTGGAACACTTCCCCAGACTGCATGTTCTTGCTCTAGTAGTTCTGCACCTTCAATATTCCCTGTGGGCAGATGGATCACCATGCGTATCAGTGGTCATCATTCAGGTCATTAATACAAGTATCTCTTGGTTCTTAACATGGAACACACTATTAGGGTGGAAGCACATGATCCAATAGTTCTAAACCAGCCCTGTCATGCACCATAGCAAGCTCCAAGAATGTAGGCCTAAACAGTGCACACAGCCAATTCTCATGATATGGCAATTTCACTCTGCCAGTGAAGGATGTTATCCATGACTTGCCACAATCTGCTACCAGACTTCATAGCTATGATGTCTTCTTCCCATGACCATGGCCTTTATGATAGTCTTGATTTCACCTGTCAGTTCAGTGTGTCCTCCCCTTCTGTGTAAATAATGTTGACTATGTCTTGTGCATCACCTGCATGAGTGGTGCACATGTTGGCTAATCTATGCATAGCATGGGTGTGATAACGCTTGCATGATTTTATTCTGAGTTCTGTCTATCACGGCCCATAGCTGTTGACCAGATGACACTGCCGCTTCACCACTAACATGGTGCACTTTGCCCACCACAGCCTTGCATATGGTAGTTCTGCTGTCTGTTAATCCTCTGACTGTCTATCATGCTCCTCAGCAAATGCTCATACAGCAATGGTGGCACATGCTGGGATGTTTCTTTGCTGATGTAGCTGTTTCCACATACCTTTTTAAGCAACATAGCAAAAACAACAAATATTTGGCTGCAGGTCTCTTGTGAATATTGCAGTGCCCCACCAGATACATCAAGACAGTAAAATCATCACTTTAGTTGGCCAAAAACATGCTAAACCATGTCCATGTTTCTGCATTTCTGCCATGGCCTAGGGGTTGAAAATGGCAGTCATCAGGCACTGTTCTAATGCATACCTAGCATCACAGAACAGTATAACCATTATATGTGACCTGCTACCTGTTTGTATGTAACTGTATAAACTAGCTCCTGCTTCCACCTACATGTGCAGCTGGCAGCTAGATAACTATGTGGGAAGTCCCTTCCTTGAACTCTTGTAAATGTTAGATGTGTGCTGTGTGTGTGAATTATGAGAACTGTCTGGGTACCACACAGAAATAGTAAAGATGACACTCTGGTCATTGCGCACCATTTGGCAGTTGAAGGATTAGAAGCACTTCCTGCTGATGTATATGACACCCTGTGTGGTCCTGATAGCTATCTGTGTGCAATCAGTGCCTTGCAGGACCATGGTGAAATACATAGTGGTTATTCTCTTCTCTATAGTCCATGGGAATCATATATGCTCCTCCACAAGCTGCAGCAAAGAGTCAAGGAACTGGTATAGGATATGCAAGATTGATGCCTGTGAAATTCCTAGTGTGCTCTCCACTGATTGCTGAAAAGTCCTGTTATTCGGATGGTTGAAGGTATACATACCTTAGTATCCATGGAATGGGCAGCCTGCACATTCCTCTTGATTCCACTTCTGGCTAGCACAATATGATAAACTCCCATTTATTCTCCCTATGCACAAGAAAGTAGTCTATGTCTGCTGGTCAGTCAGGTATTGGTATGTTAGGTATGATAGTACTGTCTGCATTGATACAGAAAGTCACAGCATACAGTGTTGCAGACACTGGTTCCAAGAGTGGTCACTAACATATGCTGCTTGGCTATAACTGCTGCCAACACAAGGACTGTATATTCCAGTATATTTGAATCATTAATCACTGCACATTCATCTTATACATCTATGAACTGGTCAACCATGTCTGATGGCATCATTGCATAACCAGTATCCATCATTTACTTTGTGAACTTCATTTTCAGGTCATTGTGTGTTTCTGAATATCCTCCTCCATTAACAGCACCGCTACTCATACTGATTTGAGCAGTACTATCACCAGCTATCTATGAATACCAGCCAATATATCCAGGAACATAGCAGGTTTACTACAATTTGTATAAACTATGCACCACAAATACAGTCAGGCGACTCCAACAAAAGGCAACATAAAAATTCAAAAAGTGAAAAACTAACCACCAAAGCTGTGAGTTAACCATTTATTAAAAAGGTAAGCACTTTTGTTTAAACCTCACTTCATCAGAATATAAAAATCATCTAAACCAGACATCTGTAAATACACATACTAATTAGTAATTAAAAAAACAATCAGCCAATAAGAAAGACTTCATGGCAACTTTAAACACCTTAATGAGCTACTTTCTCATTTTTCAGGAAAGGTTTTAAAGAAACAGTATAATTTATGCCATAACCTATATCTGCTTGTAGGGTTATGATCCATTTTAACTCTTCATTTTCAATCCTATTAATCAAACTATCCCCTCAAATATTCTCATTGATGTGGTACAACACCATAAATTCAGAGTAATGTCCTATAGTTTGCTTAACATTTTTATTCAGACCATCGGTCAATACATCTCTCCTTATGTCTCCCGGGTGTTCAAGCACCCTCTCTTCAAGTCTCCGACTGGTCACACCAACATAAAAATGGGCACTTTTACAAGTTGACAAATGTACTAGATTGGAACTTCTACAGTCTGCATAGAAGCTAAAATTATACCTAACCCCTGTGGTAGGATGGTCAAAACATATGAGCACAAGCTTTACAGGACAGACTAGGATAGGTACCAAGCCTATCCAATAACATAGGTGCTCTCTTCTTTTTAGTATAACATAACCTACACTTTAAAGATAAATCATTCTTAAATGGAAAAGAAGGGGTAGGTCCAACCAAATTCCTGATTTTTTCAATCAATCAATAGAACTGACCAATTGCTCTTAACTATTTCACACACTAAACTAATATCATTCGAATAAGTTAAAATCATCCTAGGCTTTCCATATGATTGCATCAGAGATTTATTACTTGAACATCCACCATCAGAAGGTTCCCAGTGCTCTGCCTCATCCCTTTCATTTGGATAGATATATCCAGGACCTCTTCCCTTTTATATCCTCTCTCTAAAAAATAATTAATAAGACTATCAAAATCTTTCTTCATCTGCAATAAATCTGTATGGAGTCTAGACGCCTTTAAAAACTGACTCTTCATAAAGTTCTAAAAAACATAACAAGGGTGCATGCTGGTACGATGCAGCATAGCTTCTTGTAAACCTTTGTATTAAAATTGCCATGTGAATCCTTAGAAACAATCACATCTAAAAATTCAATATTACCGATTGAAAAATTGGCTGTAAATTTCAAAAAATTGGTACTACTACTAATGTAATCAGTGAAACCATTCAACTGTTCTAAATCACTATTCCCTAAAAGAAACTCGTCTATGAATCGTTCATAGTAGACAACATGTTGCCTATAAAACTCATGCATTAATATATGCTCATTCTCCCAAAAGACCATGGTTAAAATTTGAAATGTGTTTTTACACAAAAGCACTTACTTTTTAATAAACGGTTGACTCGAAGCTTTGTGGTTGTTTTTTTAACTTTTTGGATTTTTAGGTTTACTACAATGTTTATAATGTCAGCTTGGAAAAAAACAACAGATGTAATGTAACAGCTGTAATGTAACAGCTGTAATATAACAGCTGTAATGTAACAGCTGTAATGTAACAGATGTAATGTAACAGCTGTAATGTAACAGATGTAATGTAACAGATGTAATGTAACAGCTGTAATGTAACAGATGTAATGTAAGCTGTAGCAAAAGATGAATGAAAATAAGATTGTATTTTAATGGCTCACATTACTACCGAGATTTATAAAAGACTACCACCAGCAGTATGAAGCCCATTTTCCATTGGAGTTAGACCTTTCCAATACATTGAAAGCCCTAGAAGAGTAATTGGACACGGTCCACAGAATCACTGTGGTGGTCAGTTCCCATGTCTTACCTCAATATTAATGAGGCGTTTCTAAGAGCAGCTTATGCTCTTCCCTAGAAATGCATGTGATCTATGCAGCCTAGCAATTCATAAAACCATTCAGCTACACAAATCAACACCATTAACATGGCTAAAAGTTACCATTCACCCAGTACTTTAAATGGGAGAGACTGAGTTAGAGGCAAGTGTCGGGGAGTTTAGTGGAGAGGTAGTGGTGTGGAGTGTGTTAATGGCTATGTGTGTGACAGCATGCGTGCTTGGATGCAGAGGTCTAAGTGGTCAGGGAGAGATGTGTGTGTGTGTGTGTGTGTGTGTGTGTGTGTGTGTGTGTGTGTGTGTGTGTGTGTGTGTGTGTGTGTGTGTGTGTGTGTGTGTGTGTGAGACAGAGAGTGGGTGTCTGCCTGGGTGGTCACAGTATGGGGTATTTAGACAATAGGTAAAGTAGGTGTGTGTGTGTGTGTGTGTGTGTGTGTGTGTGTGTGTGTGTGTGTGTGTGTGTGTGTGTGTGTGTGTGTATCAGTAAGTGTTATCAGATCCGGAAAGTGTCTGTTCTATGTTTAGTGTCTGTGTATGTATGTGTTCATGTGTGCTGGGGGGTTTTCCATGACCTTACATTACTTTAAACTAATGAACAAAGCAACTTTTAATAGTTTAACTCGTGTAAAATGTTAATATCACAGCACGTTTTCTAGCACAAAGCATATTTTAAGCAATTAAAAGTCTGAACCTTCTGTGGGAAGACCTCAGGCGCTAGAGTTCCAAGGACTCAAAAAATGCTAGCTGTAGGCCAGGGACTTGAGTACTTGGTAGCTTGTGTAGGCAGTTACTTGCACTCAAACTCAAATCTGATTTTGGGCAAGCAGCTGTGAGGAGGAAGCAGGAAGGGGATTTCAGGATTAAGGAGCAGGATGGGGATTTTAGAGTTAGTGAGCAGTAAGGGAGTTTAAGGATTAGGAAGTAAGAAGGTAGTTTTAGGTTTAGGGAGCAGTAAGGGAATTTTAGAGTAAGGGATCAAATAGGGAATTTAGGTTTAGGGAGGCAGGTTGCGGTTTTAGGTGTAATAAGTGATATATTAGGGACTTTAGGTGTTGTAAGCAATTGGGGACTTTATGTGTAATGAGTGAGCAGGGATTTTAGGTCTAGGAAGGATGAGTGCTGGTTTAATGTAAGGGACAGAGGATCTGGGTTCAGAACTGAGTGGGAGTTTTAGGATTAGTTTAGGTACTAGTAGGACTGTATAATTTTATAGGGTTGGGTGCCAGAAAACTAAGGAGAAATGGGATTTCAGGTTAATGGGAGTATGAGTACTTACTTTTTCGAGCAAGTGATAGTGAGAAGGTGTGTTGCCAGCTACTGGCACACAAACACCAGGAGAAGACCCATATTCTGTATCATAAGGAACAGTTGAAAGGTAAGGAGGTGTGTGTGTGTGTGTGTGTGTGTGTGTGTGTGTGTGTGTGTGTGTGTGTGTGTGTGTGTGTGTATAGGGGAGTGAATGGTGGGGTGCTTGTGTCAACAGCTTGCATGGTCAGAGATTATTATCACAGCGAAATGCTTCTTAGCTGAGTGATTCGAAGACATGCAGATTCTTTTAATTGTTGCTAATTTGTCTCTGAATCACTGTTTTCTCTGATGAGAAAAGAAATTCTGAACTGCTGGGTATGATGACCACTGAATTTTCATTAGTCTATAAACATTTACCACATTTTTTCCATAAGACTAGCACAGAGAAATATTAAACTGAAAAATGTATTTTTTATTGAAGTGGTATAATAGTAATTTTCAGTGTTTCCCTGCTTTTATAAACACATTCATTTACATAAAGCTGATGTATAAATCCAGTATATTCCTCCTGAAGTGACATGATCATACCATTTAACACGGGTCTATCTTAGATGAATGAAAAGACTTTAGCGCGAATGCTTACATGAGCAAAAATGCTGGGAATCGAAACCATGATTGTGAGTCATGTTACAGTGAGGAGTAGGATACTTGCCCTTTCCTCACTGTAGTGCGACCTCGGAGTTAGAATATATACTTAGTAGGGGCGTGCCCCCACAATAGCAACTTTGATTACCGTCATTTTCACTCATGTCAGCGTTTGCGGTAAAGTCTTTTTGATTTTATAATATAGACCCATCTAACACTAGTATATATGATTATAAGTCATTCTATACTTTTTAGGCAAACTGATGGTGGATGATATTAAAAGTATCTTTACATTTCTAAGTTTCTAAGTTAAGATTATTTTTTTCACCTACTGTGGTTATAGCGACAATGTGTTTTAAAACTGCTATAATATTATTTGCAGCATTGGTTTCTAGCCTGAAAAAATATGATAAAGACCTTCATGTTTCCCTTGCAACATTTTTTTTTAATTTTATCTCTACTTGCAGTGGATCTATATCTGCTCTTTAAGAAGCTCATTATTACAGGGCCAATTACTGCAAATCTACTCTGGGTCAGCAAACAGGTGTTACCCAGCAAAGCACTAGCTCAAGCAGCCAGCAGAATTCAAAACGATAGACTCTACCCCTATTACTTTTCTACAGAGAGTGGCAATGTCTGACAATTTCATTACTGTCTCATGGGCTGCATTTGGGAATAACTGATCTAGGTAATGTTTCAGAAAAAAAAAAAAAAACTTGTGAACAATGCTCCACTGACAGTTAGATGGCAGAGATTTCTCAGGCAAAATCTCGGTGCAGACATTAGATTTATAGCATGCAAGTGCTGCTGTGGAGATGGTGAAAAGAACAATCTTCCAAGGCAGTTCCAAAGGAATATTGAAATAAAATCAACAGCCGAGTACTCTAATCCATGAATAAACTCACGAAAGGAATTAAACAAGGCAATGACTTGGCTCAATACAGTAAATAGCAACTGCAGCTCTGCATTAGCAGAGAATAACGTAAATGTACTGAAAACTGCACCAGGAAAGGCAGCAAAAGCCATCAAAACACTGCCCTAGGCAGACTCAAAAATTCATCTGGTACACTTTCAAGAATAGCCAGAAGCAAAAAAAAAAAATATATATATATATATATATATATATATATATATATATATATATATATATATATATCACTTTCACTAAGATGGTAGATAACAAGCCATCATCTAAGTTATGTCAATGCAGCAGATATATTGTCTTCTTTACTTGATCATGTGGATGCATCAGATAGTTCAATCCTTTCATTTAGCAGTCATCCCATAGATAGATATGCTAACCAAACCACATCAAAACCTTTGAATATGTGATGATGACAAGAAAAGGAAGACAAAGTATTATGAACCAATACAAGAACATCTGCCTTAGGAAGAAGGGTTGGCCTGCCATACATCAATCTTCAAGAGGAAGCTTTATACGCTGTAACCTAAGACAGACCAGCCACTGAGGCTGTCATACATGCCCCTTAAATCTACTGTCAGTCTTCAGTTGTGCAGTTTTGTAGAATTCTAAGTGATTTTGGTTTATGTAAAACCTCATTCCTAGTTTTTACATTTTATTAACATTTTTTCACCCCCCCCCCCCAAGTTCAGTTATATAAGTCTGCTAGAGTCCTGTTAACACACTAATATTTTGTCCCATCAGACTTGGCACCTCATAATACCCTTTCAGTGGGATCCTTCACTTCTAAAAGGAAGTCAACCTTATTAAAAGCACATATGGTAATAGAAAAAAAAAACAAACAAACAGATGAGAGTGGAACATTAAGTAGCCATCTTACTCAGAAGTTCAGGATTCTTTTCTCATACCATAATTCCCTTCCTCCTACATTCTTATTCCTATGCAGAATGCACTACAGCTGGAAAGGGTAGATACTTTCATATACTGTCAAACTCTTGTTACATGTGGTGCTACTAGGCCATGTTTTAAAGCACAATGACCTTGGCCCTGGTCTGCACTCGTTGATAATCCTGTGGCGGACTCTGCCTCACTACCCCTCCAAGACAAAGTATCTGTCTTCTATTTTATTTCCTCAGTGGCAGGGCCCAGGTCAAAGTCAGAACTTTATCCTACAAAGAGTCAGTCAACAGTAGTTCACTTCTGTGCCTTTACTTCCTTGGTTACTTAAACTGCCTCCATTTATATACATGTAATATTCTGTTCTTGTAGTTTTATTTTTATTAAAGGTTGCATGATCTTCTAGAGCCTCTACATCACAAATTTTTGTGTTGAAACTTGAAATATTATTTAGCAGTTACACATTAAAAGAAGATTTTTAAATACGTATCACAGATAAAAAAATGTTAAAATTGTCCACTATTCTAAAAACCTCCTTTAACCATTACCTACTCCCAAAAATGGAGACATTTTGCATGGAGATGTTTTCACAGACTTTTATCTCCCAGAATTAATAACCAGCATCACTTTTTGAGGCTAAACCTCAAAGTTGGTATTGTCTTAATTCAGACTGCATCCCATCAAGGAAGCATATAATTTGGAGTTGTATTCAACTTCAAAAATGTTTGGACTAATTCGTAGGAGCAAGCAAAAAGAAGTAGGTCACCTTAGAATGTCAGTAAAAAGAACATGGAAATCTAAGAATTTACTGCTAACTCCAGAGGGACAAACACCATCTACATCAAGTTACCAGCTGCAAAAAAATAAAAAAAAAAAACACTTACCAATGGTAGAACCCCAGCCATCCCTCGATAAAGGAATGTTGGCAAATCATTCAGAAAATATCCTATACAGAGTCACAAATAGCCAAAAGACAAAGTAAAAAGCTTTCAAAGCTTTTTTTTTTTGTTTTCTGAACAGCCACCATGCCTCTCTCTTCTGGATCTTTCAGAATAACACATTATGGGTCTCTTACATTACCAAGCCATTCATTTCCTTGTCCAGTGCATACCATAGTTCATTCATATTTTCAGTACCTTTATCTCTCTCTCTCTTTTTTTTTTTGGGGGGGGGGGTTGGAGTGCGTGCGTGTGTGTGTGTGTGTGTGTGTGTGTGTGTGTGTGTGTGTGTGTGTGTGTGTGTGTGTGTGTCTATATATATATATATATATATATATATATAATGTATGTTTTTTCTCCTGTCTTTGTTATTCTCATATTTGCACAATACAGCCTTTAACTTTACCCTCTACTTATATTCTCTGATACTTGCAGGTTTACAAATTTTTTGCTGTTATTGTATAATATGAATTGTATTAATTTCATATATTTGTTGTTTGTAGTTCATTAGTTTAAATAACTTGCTTTAATGTAGTTCTAGTTTAAATTTAACATGTATAAATCTCTTATTTTTACAGAAAATGTTGTTTATAAAAATTAATTCATTCAATTTACTTTGAACTTTATGTGGACTATTATTTGTCGTTAGAACTTCATGGATACTTATCTATAAATTTTTTACTTTGTTTTCGAACAAAACTTCAATAGATAAACATATACAGAAATATTATTTAGCATTCACATGTGTTTACCTCCTGTGGTACTTTTTTGTGAACTGAGTGGTTGAAAAAGGTTAAATGATAGTGGAACCAGGTATATTTTTATTAATATTTATTTTATTTGTTACCTGTAAAAGTGAACTGGCTATTTGACCCTTTTCAGCCACAATCTATGCTCATTAACTATTCAAATATAAAATAGCATGGTACAATAATGTGGTGCAAGTGCTGATTAAGTACACAATAATGAAACAAATAGTACAAGTGAACATTAAACATGCAATAAAGCAAAAACTGTCAAAGTGAGACATATTACATATCCTCCTACAAGTCACACACACACACACACACACACACACACACACATATATATATATATATATATATATATATATATATATATATATATTTATATTTATAGGAGAATAATTTTACACAGTACAGCTGTTTAAAATACCGTAATTTTACATATATAGCATGTGACAAACTATAGCTAAATTACCTTAGACATGCTGCTGTAACCTAGTTGTATTTGGTGATTATAAACAAATATATAATGTAAAACAAATGTAAAATAAATGATAACAAAACATAAATTATCTGTAGATGTGCATTCCTTCCTAAGACGGTCTTTGTACTTTGATTTGAAGGTATCCAAAGCATTTTTATGCCTTATGTCATCAAGAATTATATTCTGTGAACCTGATCCAATTTTAATAAAAGTTTTTTCACCTGCAGTGAAGCAGTATGCTAGTCTAATTATATCTGTTGTGGTGTTCTCAGTGTTTCTTGAGGATTGACAACCAGTATAACACCTTGGTAATGGCTTAACACTGATTTATGCACATCGCAAATGATTCAAACAAGCTATTGTTCAAACAAATTTATTGTCAGTGTTAAGCTGTTACCATGGTGTCATACCTGGTTATTAGTGTTATTGCACTTTGGCTCCTGCAAGTTTGGTTTCTTGGGGAGTAACCTGGATACTTTATGACTGAGTATTTCTTAAGCGGCAGACAGCATGCCTAGATTTATTATTTCGAACAGTAAGGCATTTAACACTAGTGAGGCTCTTCCTGTTAGTGATAGCCAATGTGCTAAGTTACCATAATAGTTAACATTGACGACTTCTACAGTTTGCTAAAATGCAAACCTAATAATGTTGTTTTTTGACACTGAAGTGTTTGAATATTTCTGCTTGAGTGGTGTGCTATTATTGGTAGACAATACTTAAGTTTTCTGAGTCTGATGATATCACCTTTCTAGCAGAGAAGGCTGCACATTATCTGATTTATCACTTTTTGTCAATTGTGTGGCTAAAAACCTTTTAATCTCATATTCCAAGAACGTAATAGGGACTCTCAGCACTGTTTTTAAAGTACTTGGGGAAAAAAACAGAATCCTGTGCTACCAAGTCTAAAATAATAAATACTTTTTAAATACCAGCGTTGTACATTCAGAAGGTTAATTTTAAATGAAATTATTTGTACTGACTTGAATTTGTCAGGACCCACAATATTTTCAAAATCTTACAGAATCTGCAAGTTTAATTTCTGATACTGACTTTATGTAATTCTCATGTTTCTGTACTAGAATTTAGTACCTTAGGATAGGCTTGGCAAAAATCAAAACAGTGAATATGTCCTTGAAAATCAGGTAGAGTTGAGAGCCTTTTTTAATAAATGTAACTTAACAGATTGAAGTAAAATTTATAGCTGCTTCAGTGTATTTTAGAGCTGTAAGCATACATTTGGATAATTTGAGGGAATATCTGAGTGGGGGATTGTGTCAAATGCCTTGGCTAAGTCAAGATAGGCAGTATGCTCTGTCTTTCCCTTGTCCAGGACCATGGTGACTTTCTCGAAGTCAACTATGTTTAACATGCATGATCTACCTGTAACTAATCCAAACTTAGTTGGGTACATAGTTTGGATATTACCTGTGTCCTTGTTAATAAGGTCTATAATGATTCTTTCGTTCCATGGCCTTGCTGATGAAGCTAGTCAAGCTTATGGACCTGTAATTCCCAGGGTTGGTTGATGATCCCCCTTTGTGCAACACAGTCTTCTGAAGGCTTTCTCTTACCACAATTCCCATGTCATTTCTAGTCTGCCTTTCCCTCAAGAAATAGACTCTGTATCCCAAGCCAAGTATCCTTGCTGCACTGCTCTTTCCTGTTGTCAGGTGGATACAGAGAATATTCAACCTCCTCTTATTTACTGTTACGTCATCCACTATCGAGCAGCATCCTGTCAGTGAACCTATATTAAGTATAGTGATCCTATTTGGTTAGTTTTATGTCCTGGTTTTGCTCAACAGAGCTATTGCAGGCAGTCTAAGCTTGGCAAATGGACCAGCCAGTAGCTTATTCACCTAGGGTTGCTGGGCTTTATGGCTGACACACACAATACAGACACACATAGACCCCTCAAACTGTTAACAGCATGGGCCCAAACCAATTTTTGGATGCACTAGACTAAGCAACCAAATCACCTACAGCGAAGTTTTACACTGTTGAGTAGCTTGTTCAGACTCAATATATAACCTGTGATCCATGTACTCTTATCTATAGGATACTGTGTGGCACAAATGATGCTCATAGTTGTTGGTCTACACAACTGTTCCCCTAATAGGTACTATCTGTTGGCTTTGCTGCTGCTCACAACTCCAATGTTGGGTGAGTTTCTGGTGGAAACACCCAGCACGTTTTTGAGAGGTAAGAGGAGCCTCAAAGAGACACAGGGAAAACATGTAAACTCCATACAGGCATTGGCCGGAGGTTAGGACTAAACCTTGTATCTTAGGCACAGGAGGCAAAGACCTTAACCATTATGACAACTTTTGTCTCCAATATCTATCTATGTAACTATATGTGTTTTATATATATATATATATATACATACATACACACACACACATTTGTGTGTGTGTGTCTGTCTGTGTGTGTAGAGAAAGGGATAGCTCTCTCTCTCTCTCTCTATATATATATATATATATATATATATATATATATATATATATATATATATCAGATCATAGGATTAAAGGAGGTTACTAGGCTATTGGCCCTGAGGCCCTTATAAGCCTAGCAAAGAGTTTAACCCATGTTTAGACAAGTCAGCACCCAAAGCCCCTGTCCAGCAGAGACACAGATGGAATCACAGGGGTGTATTTTCTGTTTTCCATCCAGTTTTCCAGGTTGCGCTTAAAAAGGGATAATGAGGTACTCTGCTTAACGTGGGGAGAGAGATTCTATTCCACAAAAGGGGGAGTCTCTGGGACACAAATCTGTCCTGCCAACAAGTCCTATTGATGTCACAGACCAGGTTGAGGTCATGCATACGAGTTGCTTGAGTGGAGCTTGACTTGCAGATATGCAACAATCAAGGTGGGGTCTGTGATTGCTTTGTATGCCAGACAGAGGTCAGCTCTGAGGAGTCTGTATGAAATTGAGTACAGGGACAGGGCTTTTAGCCTCAGGGACAGGGCTTTTAGCCTATCTGTGTAGGGTAGATGTTTGAGGCTCTGGAATCTCCTGGTGAGGAACCTTTGTGGTCTCTCCAGCTGCTGCATGTGCTTTGCGAGGTACATGTTGAAGGGGGGCGTTATACTCAATGATTGGCCTTATAAGGGAAGAATACAGGGATGTTATGACCTCTTTGTCCCTGGATGAGATACCCTTACTTATGAGGTGGGCCATGTAGCAAGCTTTCTGTACAACGGAAGCAACATGGTGGTCAAAAGTCAGGTTGCTATCAACCTGTGTGCCCAAATCCCTCACTACTGACTGTGTACTTAAGACATTGTTATTAATGTGATAATATGTGGAGATGTCACTCTCCCCCAATCGGGATCATGATGCATTTTTTTGGCATTCATCTTCAAGCCATGTTTCTGTCACCAGTCATTTGTCTGGGTGAGACCCTCTTGGACAACGTCCACATCACTTGGGGAATTGATGACTGTGCCCAGCTTGCAGTCATCTGCAAACTTGGTCAGCCATAGCCCACTGGTTTTAGCCTGCACCTCAGAGAAGTATATCCCGAATAACAGAGGTCCCAAGACCGATTCATGGGGTATGCTGCTCCTTACGGGTCTACTGCTTGAGGAGACTTCCCCTATTTTGATTAGGTGGGTTGTATCAGTGAGCCAGTGAGCCAGTTTGCTACCATTCTGGTAATATATGGATTGATGCCTAGTTGAGAGAGTTTATCTACTATGCCCAAGTGGACAATAGTATCAAAGGCTTTGGCCAAGTCAAGATAGATGGTGTGCACCATCTTCCCTTTGTCCATGGCTTTGGTGACTATCTCAAAGAAGTCGACCAGATTTAACACACATGACCTCCCCTTGACAAAGCCAAACTGTGTGGGCAGAGTGTTTGGAGGTTGCCAATGTCCCTGTTAATGAGGTCCATAATAATTCATTTCATGGCCTTGCAGATCAGGCTAGTTTGGCTGATGGGTCTATGATTTCCTGGATTGTGTAAAGGAATGACAATGGCTGTCCTCCACACGGCTGAGACAACACTGGCACTCAGGCTTTGGTAGAATAGGGTGCCTAATGGTGCTGCAAGTTCATGCCTGAGTTCATGTAGGATGCAGCCTGGGATGTTATTGG
Organism: Protopterus annectens; assembly: GCF_019279795.1. Taxonomy (NCBI): domain Eukaryota; kingdom Metazoa; phylum Chordata; order Ceratodontiformes; family Protopteridae; genus Protopterus; species Protopterus annectens. Next base: position 1,149,997,454 of record NC_056732.1, on the reverse strand, counting down.
GTCCCATGGAGGCTGTATTTTTTTCCTTTGAGAGGGCAGTGATGACTTGGTCCCTAGAGATAAGGGGTGGGGGATAGGTACTGGGGATGTCCTTATTTACTGATGGGGCAACAGAGGGGAGACGTTTTTGCTGAATCTGACAGCCAGTAGATTGGCTATATCTACAGTATTTGTATATGTGGTGTCCTTGACCACCAGTTCTGAACAGATCTGGGTGTTTCGTTTGAGATTGCAGACATATGATATGTGAAGAAGGCCTTACGATTGTCTCTAGTAGATGTGGCCAATTTGGACTCTAAGTTGGCTTTAGAGGATTTCACTAGTGTTCTTATTTGCTTGTTCAGGATAAGGAGCGATTGCTTCCAGTTGGGCACCTACTTCTTCTTTGTCATGGACAGCACTTTCTTCCTTTTGTTATATAGTTTATTTATTGAAGATGTCCACCAGACAGGTTTACTCTTCCTTGCAGAGGATGTTTTTTTCCTGTCAGATATTCCAATTTGGCATTAGTGCCAGTTCCTACAGTGAGGGAGGGGGCTGTGAAGCCAATCCCTCAGGAAGTTGTAATTAGCTTTGTAGAAGTTTTTGTTTTTATATATATATATATATATATATATATATATATATATATATTTATAGATAGATATAGATATACAAATATAGACATATATGTATATATAGATATAGTCCAAGAGACACTGACACACTGAAAGCAAGACGTATGTAAAACTTCATGTTTATTCAGTAATCCATATAGTTCAATAAAACAAAATAGCAGCCCACTTGGCATGCAAACAAAAATAACAGCCTACTTGGCTTCCACATAGGAAATAAATAAACCGAATACCTTGGGTTGTTACTCATTTAACAGAATTTAGTCCACACAAACACTCCAGGATACAGACTGTTTTGGGGAACAAAAATCAAAGGCACATGATATTCATCAGGCCCAGTTTTCTGTTGTACAGTCAGGTACATCAATAAGGTGGATCCACTAGTTTAGGCCTGACTCAGGTCATGCTTCATATTTCTATTTTTTCTCAGGTGATCCTCAAGATGAAGAACTAAGGCCGGGCTTCATGCTTTCAGAAAACCACTCAGTACACAACCTTGATAATCATTTAAAACCTTGTTGTTTGTCTAGCTATTTGATCTGAAAACATGCCCATGCTCCATATTTCAGTACAGTTAAGGCACCCTACACATTTTAAATTCAAAATGTTACTCTGTGCTTGAGAGAGGCATTTTAT